>NW_028301553.1:21840000-22067500 GCF_042242905.1 Orbicella faveolata
TCGGACTTGAAAGTGCACGAGCTGCACTATACAAATGAGCTAATTGTACGCGTCAGACTCACCAAACAAGCAGAAACAATAAGAAACCATCAAAACAGGATTTGGTTATGATTAACCATTGTCTGAGAAACTCACAAATTAACTCGATACCAGAGTAGAGAGTTTTCTTGCTATATTCTTAAGTCAGAACAAACGCAAAAACATACGCGTAAGCTTACAACTAGCGCGAGCAGATCTTATTATTCATTCCCAGCGCGAGATTTAAGTCTTGTTTTCGACCCTGAAAAACCCACCTTTTCCGTTAGCTCAGAGCATAAAACTACATATAAGCGTCCTGGTTCGTATTCCCTGCCTTACTCCTTGCCATCGCTATGAAAAATACGTAAGAGAATCTCTCAAGGTCTCTCAACTCTCAACATTTGATCACGCAACGTGACAACATCCACGCGAGAGCCCCCGACATGTGCGTGGATCCGCGCGGATATATGACGTCAGGATGGCGCAATTTGTTCTAAAAATAGAAAAATTGTCCCATATCATAGGTGCGCGCGGATCCCAAGACTTACGGTCTCCGTCCCCGATTATGGCTCCTGATACACCTTGAGACTTAACATATCTTACAAAAAGTCGAACTGAAAAGCGGGTGCAGGGATACACGAGTGCCACTAATCATTTTATGGCGAGCGGGTCGAAGCAGTGATACGTGTTTCACTCCACGAATGATTCAGATGTAAATAAGGCAATGAACAGTGGAGAATATGCGTTACTCGAGGGGTGAGAATGCGCCGCGCAATTAATATCGTCCTAGAAATCCCGTGCCGTGAAACTCAAATTGAAATATATCTAGATCCATTTGGTGTTCAACTTTAAATTCATTTTATCCTGCTCGCAGAAAACCAGTTAGGATCAAGAACACAATTCCAGCAGCAGATACGGAAGCTTTTTCAACTACAAAAACTGAGATTTGTGTTTTAAGTCTGTTTGGGTTAGTCGTTCGTTCAGTAAGCGACCGGACCACGAGAACGCTTTCAAGGAGGATATTGCTATTTAAAGTAGAGGGGAGGGGGGTGGGGGATACACATATCACTAGTGATATTAGCCTGCGAACAGGCTCCCGGTTAGTTTTAGAGCGAGCTAGCCGAGTGTAGTATAGGGCGAGCGGGACGAGCCGAGAGCGGTCTGGTGACGAGAGAGTGCACGGGGGAGCCTGTAGAGATTCCTTTGATGCCGCCGTTCCATGATACCAGCTCCTGGTATCAAGATCTGATTGGTTGAATCGATGACTGTTGAAAGCTTTGAGAAGCTTTGAGATAAATATTTGACAGATCTTGACAACTGCATGTAAATTTGCATAATTCTTGCCGCGACCGACAAAGATGGCTTCTGCGTGCAATGTACAGTTCACTGACGTGGAATTCGAGGCAGCTTTGATCAATTCTTTGCAACATTTTCATCACATCTCTGGTTTTAAACACGAGCAGAAGCTATGCCTGGAAACTGTGGCACAGAAGCGCGATGTTTTCGGTATTCTACCCACTGGTTTCGGGAAGAGTCTTATTTTTCAATTGCTGCCGTGTCTACTGAAAGACTTGTGGAAACTACAAAGTGCTTGTGTCTTAGTTGTGACGCCTTTAGTTTCTATAATGAAAGACCAAGTTGAAGAGTTGACACGTCTAGGTCTGAGAGCGTTTGCCATCGGCTTAGGAGACGAAAAACGAGATTGAAGAACTGGTCGCCGGTGGATTTGAACCAAAGTTTCGCAATTATTGTGTAGGCATTCGTCGAAATGAGGAAAGGCTCTTACTGCAACGTCAGACAGATCGATCAAGAAGGGCGCTCCATGTGAAGCGCTACCCTCCTGAAAGCTATGCTTCTTGATCTCTTCCAACAAACGAATCAGTAGTTCAGTTTCTCTGGTTTGTTCCGTCCATGACACAACCTTCGCATCAAAATCGTCGCCAAATTTCTCCTGCATGCGAATAGTTGACTTTTGAGACATGGTAATAGCCAAGTGATGACACCTTTGCAATGTCGCCGCTTTCACGCCGCCAAGCGACAACAACAGATCATTTCTGTAGTGAAAGGCGCTTAGCTTCTGGTTGTACTGTTTAAGGCAAATACAGGCAGCAGCACAAAGAGCATTCCTCGTTTCAGGTTTCTCATCAAAGGCGTTTGGTCCGCGGAGAATACTTTTTCCGACTGATTACGGTTTACCAGACATACAGACCGCGGCCAGGAAGCAAATTAAATGCGGTAGAATGCTATAAAAAGCCGATATATCAGCGCGGGAAAACCATCAATTTTGACAGGTTTAATTACTTACTTGACTGATTTGTAACAGGCTAATCACCAAGGGGCGGAACGGCGTATCAAAAACAATGTCTACAGGCTCCCCCGCGTCCCACTCGCTTCGCTCGCAGATTCACACTCCGACTCCCACTCGCTTCGCTCACGGAATCACGCTTTCGCTCGTCGAATTTTTTTCCGCCCTCGCTGGGAGCCTGTTCGCAGGCTATAGTGATATGTGTGCGGGGATACACATCACGGGGATACACATGTTTATTCTGACAAATGACCCCAGGCTTCTGAAGCGCTGCTCGCAAAAAGACTGGGAACCATTAGAATGTTTCCTGTTCGCTCGGGGTCCCTATGATATCATTCATCAAATATAACGAACATTCCCTTGTTGTTGAATGTTCCCTGAATTCGTCATCCAAAGGAACTCCTATTTCAAGTTTAAGCTTCTTTAAAGAAAATGAATGCTTTTCTTGGTTGTGTTACTCGATGGATGTTGGCCACGTTTTGGCTTTTTGGAGCACTGCAGCAATCTGGTAAGCTTCGTAATGAAAATTATTATAAATTCGTTTATTCAGGCAATTCTCTGTTAGATACAGTTGAAATTGGCGTCTAATTTCCACTGAGGATGTTGTTTTCTGTGTGATGTGATTTCAGAATCAGCGATCGTGTGTCAAGACAAACCTGACGATCCTAAAATCGTGGTGCTAGGAGTCAACAGCAATGCAGTGTCTCTCAAATGGGATAATTGCGGTGCTAATGCTGGCGAAACTATCATCAGCTTTTCTTTCTTCAGAGGGAGACCTGGTAGTATTGTAAGAGAACAAATGGCATCACGAGGCGCCTCTGAAGGAGGCTTTACTATGATCGCGCCCTTCCTAGATAAGACAAAGTATGAGGCCCGTGCTCTTCAAGAGCTGAGGATTTATAAAGTCCAAAGAAATGATGAATACGTTTACACTCTCACGATAAATTACAGGACCAGTGGCGGTGCATTTCGCGAGGAATCTTTCCAAGTAACTATTGACGTGAAAGGTTAGTAACGAGTTCTCAAAAATTCTCGCACAGCAGTGGAACATCTTGATCTATTGCCGCTTTTCATGTGACGTCATCATTTTCCAAAATAAGAAATTACCTATCCTTCTGAAGTTTTAGTGTCATCAGTTGTAAGACCCTTTTATAACTTGCTGTTTTGCAGCGTTTAAGCTCGACATGGTTCCTCATTTTGAAATAGGGTACGTTTGCATTTCCAAGTTTATGCGTTGTGTGACATTAAAATGATGGCCCGATAAGGCTCTCGAATAGTCAAAAAGATGAGTTATTGCACAAGTTTTTGCTAAATAAACAGTTGTTGCTATAGGAAAAGTATTAATTTCAATGTGTCGGAGCTCTAGAGTAATAACTTTTCGTTTCAATGGCAAAACTCAATGACAGATGTTTCTGTTACTTTACGGCCGCCTTGTTTGTGTCCCTCCGAGGGGCACAAACATGGCGACTCCATACAAAGCTCTATAAATTTGTGTGAAACACTTCTCCGAATAGCGGGACAATGAAAAACTGCACAGACCTAAATCTTGGCGAGGTTGTTTATATATCAATCATCTTTCATATCCCAGCTTCTTGACTTAATTTATTGAATGGTTCTGATTTTTATTTTTGATGGCGTGACACTGCAAACCAGCCATTTTAAAACTTAGATTTATGCTACTAAACAACTGAAGTTCTAACTGAAGTCGAATTGTCTTTCGTGGTATTGCGGAAACCATTATTAAGACTTAAAAGTTATCATCACAACCTACTTCAAGCTCAAATTTGAGACAATCACGAGGAACCAACACTACAAGTATAATTTATCTTTTAGTCAAATGGTGCTCTGTTTGGTTATTTCCACTTATTTCTCTTGTCTGCTGCTTGTCTACAAGGTTTGAAATTCGCTTGCCTGATTTAAGTTTAAATTGTGAACCTTAAAATGCGTTCAGTGAGATTTCACTCATGATCGGCCAGAGTGTAAACACAGATTTCGAGGGAGAGTAATGTTGTTCAGTGGACCTTCAAAAGTGATAAACACCCAGATGTTTAGCTATATGAAGAATTTGCGGTGGTGGGATACTATTGAATGAAATTATTGTGATCGTGTGCGTTAAAATGCCGTGTACCGCGATAATTTGTTTCAGTTTGGATTGCCCAGACGGAAAATGCATGTACATGTATTTGTGCGGTAAAGGTGCTTTGTGCTCGGTGAAACTAATTTGCACAAAATGATATTATCCTTTGCTGTTAAAATAGTTCACGCTACATTTTGCTTCACATAGAGTTGTGTTTATGGGCTTGTCACTGATGTGTTTTATTCAGATATTTATATCAGTTACGAATCATTTAAGGTTTTGCAGTATCACTTATTAACAAACACAGTCCTGGTATAATGTTTTCTTCGAAAGACTTCAATTTTGAAGCAATGATGAGTCATAGCGTGATTAGCATAAAATCTTACTCCCACAAATATCGGTATTGTGACATCTTTGTGTTGAATATTCGAAAGTCAAAACGGCTCACTTACAGGTCACAACATTTGTATCGGCAAACTTCTAATAAATAAGCTTACTATAAGCTTCTTTTGAGTTAAACTTAGAAACTAATGCCAGTCATAAATCATGACAAATCATTTTAAGATACATTGTATATAACTGGTGATTGCGTATATTGGTTACTGTTGGGACTTGTTATTTGAATTTCCTTCGTTTTACAAAGACAAGAACAACGATGAGGGGTTGACTACATTGTACAGCCTGGTTTGGAAATTTATGCAGCTAATCCTATGTTTAATACTCTCTTCAAAACTTCATGTACCTCTTGAAACGTTCATGTAAAGCAGATTTGAGTGATCTATTGGTTCATGTATAGTACTGGTTTAGCAATTTGTTGAAGGGAACTGTCCAGCCATGAATAAACATTATGGCTGATTTGTGTAAATAGTGTTTAGTCTGGAGTTAAAAAAGTCTTTGGGTGCATGGTGTTAGTTGTCACTGGTAAATAATGGTACATGTAGTAAGTAAAGGTTTTCCAAAACAGCAAATCAACTAAAAGCAATGGTGCTTAAATGGCGGTCATAATAAGTACCATATTTGGTTTCTGCTTATTGTTTTTTCTTGATGGAAGACTAGAAGAGTTGGTAGGAAATTTCTGACTGGATTAGCCTGTGAGCAGGTTCACATTGGAGCACAAGGGTGTATGGCGTAGCCGCGAGCGGGAAATCAGGTGGTAAAGCCACGAGACGAGAAAGTGAGCCTGCCCTGATCTCTGCAAATTTTTCACTCTGGAAACCACAGAAAAAATATGCCAACTAATTTTCTCCGGAAGTATGAACTTTGGCAGCTCAGATTTCTTGGGAAAATTGTAAATCCTTTTCATAACAACATGCAGGTGCGATATTTGTTGTTGTTGAAGTTTTGCCAAAGAAAAACCGGCAAAGTTTATGTCCAGCAAGGACACACACTTTATTGCAAGTGATCTTGCTTTGGCAGTCTGGTCTTTGATGATGCTGGTAAACGGGAAAAGGCCTTGATGCTGTTCCATTACCCGCTTGCAATCACATACTTTTGTAATATTTAACTGTTCCCATATGCAGTCAGCAACACGACAAGTATGTCTTGATTCATTAACATACTTTCAACTGCTATTTCCTGCTCCCTCTGATCTTTACTTTGAAATTTAACCAGAAATAGCGTGGAACTTTGTTAAATTATCAGCAATATGTGCACTCAACTCTTCCTCTGACTCCAAATGTCCCAAATGTGGACGACTTATTTTTTATTGTGAGAACGTGTGGTAAATTAGTGACTCCATAGGGATGTAATTGCTCCTCATCAAACATAATAGATTGACAGCTTCCTTGCCTTTCCTGCTTTTTGACCAATGGTATTTCACTTTGCTCAGGCAAAGCAGAAATGAAAAAATTACAAAGACCAAGGCAGGCTCACTTTCTTTGTGCCTCTTCACCAGATTCCTTTCAGCTTGATTGCTTTGTTCTTCGCCGCCCGCGTGCGTGACTCAAAGGTCAGCCTGCTCACAGGCTAGACTTGGATTAGCAGAGTCCTTGATTCTCTGCATCATTCTGAACTCTTCCTTCACTGATTACACCACCCTGTTTAATTAGGGAGTCAGCTGGTTCAGGCAAGGACATCAACACATTAACTTATCATTCTAATATCTTTTTCAACTAAAGGATCAAAATTTCGTCTCAAAATCAATTTTACTCCTTCACCAAAGTTTGAGAGTCAAGTTTTGGTTCAGAAACAGTCAGGTCTGATTGTCTGTATCAGTGCACAAGAATTGAACCATCCTCTGGAGCAGAGCTACTGATAACTCAGTTATCAACCAGTTTTTAGTTTTCTTCTGAGCTCAGAGTGTTGCCTTTGCTACATGTACATGTACATGTACAGTAGCTTGTTTGCTAGCTTGTTTCATGCAGTACATGTATGTACAATAACTAGGCACTGATCTGAGTACAAATGTGCCAAACAGTGGGAAAGAAATGTACATGTATGTCAGTGTGAGGCGGCCGTGTCGGGATGGAAAGCATTGGCAATCCAGCCTAAGTGGCTGCAAAGGAGAAAAGTTTGGCTGCTGATCTGGAAATTTTTTGTTCCAGGCTCAGGTGGTGACATTTTTTTGCATTCATAGTCTTTATTATTAGCTGGTCAACTCTTGTAGGCAGCCATCTATGTCTTAATACACCTTTAACGGATGCTTACAAAAACCATTTTTGTAAGCGGCCAGCTCCAGTTGTGGACACCTTCTTCATGTCCCAATGGTGTCTGCTTACAAGAGCTTCCACTGCATTGACAGTAATATTTAGCTCTTATTAACGGAGCAGGAGGTCAGTATGAGAGAATCTTGACTGAGGTGGTGAGTACAGACCAAACGCAGTGAGGTCTGTACACACGAGCGAGGTCAAGATTGACTAAGCTCGGGTAATAAGATGTTTATTATATGGCAAACAAGAAAAATTTAATTTGTTTCATGTAACTGGTTTGTACAGTACTAGCTGACACTTTGATTGAGAATGGCGATGATCTGAACTTAAAACTGTCAAAGTTTGCTCATTCTCTGTACTTTTTTTTTTTCTCATCAGGTTTTTTGATACTTCCACTAATATTTTTAGAAGAGAATTATTAATATTCTTGTATTTTAGTTTGTAACTTTTTCACTGCAAAACATTACTGGTAGGTGCCTATCTAGATGGGAAAATCTAGACTGCGGTGAAAATCAATTTCAGCCAATCAAATTCATGAATTTGGTAGTTCCCAGTCCTTGTGAGACACAGCCATATAATAGTAACAAATACGTAATTCCAAATGAGCGTTCCCTGTGATTACCATTTTACATCAGAGCACTCTCACTCTGGAAGCCTTCAAGGTGTTTGATGATGTTGTGATGAAGGCTAATGTCAATGTCAGAGTCACTTGACATAGCTTGAAGATGCATATATATGAGGCACAGTTATATTAAACACAGCCAATGGAAAGTGAAACATTTTATCAGGCTGTTCTAACTGGAAAACAACATATTTTTCGTGGTCATCTTATTCTAACTGGGTTCGCACAGTCTTGAAAAGTCCTTTAAGTTTGGGTAGAGTCTTTGAAAAGTCTTGGGAGCCCTCCATCCATCTTTGTAAAAACCTTGAAATCCCTTCTAAATCCTTGAAAAGTCCTTGAATGATTTCCAACAGTGAGTATTTCTGAGCCAAAAGCAAAGTTAGTTTGTATAAACTCTGAAAGAATTTGCAAATATACATGTAACTGTAGGAGTGGTATCACCAGCTTTCATATGATTGTTCATTTATGACAGTATATGCTTGAAATTAAAAATTAGTCCTAGTTGTCCCTATTTTCAAATGCTGGACATCCAAACCTGTAAATTTGGTTGCCCTCTTGGGTCATTGGTTGTTCATAAAAATAATCTTTACCCATAATGCGTCTGCTTGAATTGGGAGTAGCACCATGTTAAATATTAACAATCAATTTGCTTGTATTCAGCCAATCACTCTGACATAATTTTCTAAGTCATATAATAAAAAAAACTGGTTCCTTTTTTGTGAACATTTTTCACATTTCTTTCTATTACGGTATACTGTAGTTATAGGAACAAGAGAAATTCTATGGAAACCCAAGCTTTGATATTTGTTTTCATAGTTTTCCAATCATGATCTGTGTTTGCAAGTATAGAGTTGTAGAAATACAGCTTTCAGTGTGTGCATTCTTGTAAGGTGTTTTTTAATTTCTAATTTATAACTTTTCTTCTTCCTAACATGCATACATGTATATGTTTATTTCCTAGTGCCTCCAAAAATAACTGATCCCCCAAAACGTGAAGATCAACTTAGTCTTAGTTCAAACTCTGTACAGAATCATACACTGAAATGCAATGCATCTGGTGATCCACATCCAAACATCACCTGGACAAAAGCTGGTGTCCCAGCAAGCCAGTTCAATGCCTCTGGTTACCTGCTTCATCTTGTTAATGTGCAGAAGAAGGATGCAGGATCATACATATGTACAGCGAGTAATGGTTTTGGCGATAATGTTACTGCCATTGGTATTGTTAACATAAGATGTAAGTATTATAACATTAGCTTTAGTGCTTGAGGCAGTCATGTAAATAGTATTATTGACATGTACATGTACTTTCAGAGATTACTGTTTTGAGTTAATCCTTTTCATTTGGTTGGAAAGTATTCTTATTACATAAAACTAACAGACTGAGCATAATGACAGGGTAGGAAGAACAGCAAGTCAGCTACCAGACATTATCAACTGATATTTCTTCCTTTTTTTAATAGCCAGTCTATACAAATTCTTAATTTGTCAATATAAAACACAGACTGCCCCTCACTTGTAACTCCACAGCCAATGTTGTTATATGTACTTTTCAGTTTGTGAATAAATTTATCACTTTGTTTTATGAGGTAACCATACATGTGCAGGTGCTGCTGTACCAGGGCGAGCTCCTGACTACAATGTAGTTACCTGAGGGTTGGTTTCTAGTGTAAATCAATTAATCTTATGTGTAGCTGACATGAAAGAAGCTTTGCGATAAATCTCATGAATTTATTTCACATTTAAAGCAGAAAAGCTAATTCATCTGAGAAAACATTGATTCGAAGAAATTGCTTACCATTCTGACTAATGGATTGATGTTTAATGTTGATGTAGTCCAAGGCTTTGTAGGCCTTGGACTTCCTGAACTTTTGCCTTTGGGCAACTGGAAAAACTTACTTTTTTCATGTAAGATTTTAAGTCTTGGTCACTCAGGATTTCATGGTAGGAATCTTTTGGCTGCATGTAATTTTTCCTAGACCACAGCCTTAAGGTGGCTCCCTATAGTTTTATGATCGCACGCGCACTGAGGGCAAAAGCTCGAGTAATCTGCGCGTACTCGAACAAAAACGTCAGTGTTTTTCAATATTTTATGATGTCAACATGAGCACAAAAAGCAAAAATGACCATGAATTTTCTTGCATTTCCTTCAGTGATATTCGCTAAAATTTGGTGGACTGGTAGTAAATATTTTACTTTAGTTGGAGCTGTTTTTCAGGGATGTCTATCTGACCAGTATTTTCGCAGTGGTAAAATACATAAATTTGCCAGAATCGAAAAAAGTGCCTGTACAAACCCTACTTTTTTTTCCTTGTTTAAAATTCATACCCTGCAGGTTGTGATGCGCTGTGAAAATTTTGGAAGATTTCACAGAAGGAAACTCATGAAAATCACAGATAAAGCCATAAAAAAGTAAAAAACACATTTGTTTGGGCATTGATAATTCAAGACTCAAACCCAAAATTTTAACAGAAATGATAGTAAAACATGATTTAATCATTGCTTATTACATGTAATAAGTTTGAGAGGACTGGGTGTACATGTAAAAACAAATGCAAAAACAGTATTCAAAACATAACGCTTGCACGTATAACGCCATAAATGATTACCCTGTGGAGCCACCTTAAATGGAAGTTGGAATTATTCTTATTTAAAATGTAATAATTTATTTCTTTGTTGATGTATGTTTGTTTATTATTTAAAAGGCACTGATTGCAAAACTGAGAGAGTTGGAATTAGAATACAAGATTTGACCTACAAGGATCCCTTTGCAAATGAAGTATCAAAGGAGTTCAAAGATTTAGAATCATCATTGTTGTCAGCAGTAAGTTATTTTAAACATGCATTTGATGATTGGGACCAAATGTATGTGCCTTGAAGGTTCTGGTGTACACACTAGGTTTGTGAGTCAAACTAAACTGGGAGATATTTAGTAAATAACATGGTTAGGCCTTTTTTAGTGGCAGAAAAAAGAAACCCCAAATTCCTTTTTGTTGTGAAGTTACTGGGGATATTTAGTTTCTGTGAGATCTATTAGAGTTATAATCATCCAAAGATACTGATCAGGCCACCTGGAAATTAACTGCAGGAGAATAGCACATAAGCACAAGTGTGAGCATTGCCATAAGTAATAGGTGTGATGTCCAGGATTGAACCCAGTTGTGAAAAATACAAGTTTTTTGTTGCAAAATCATCAAGTTAGCAAAAAATATAGCACATTTGGTAAAATCCACAAGCCAGCCCTAGCTGGTGGACTTAACATAGATCACAAAGAATTGGAAAGAATGTAAAATTTTGTTTGGGCAGCTAATGGTGTAAATCTTGAAGTGTAAAAAGAAAAATCAGAAAATTGGTAAATTTGTAACTGGCACAAAAAATCGTAGAATTTCAGTTGTCTTTGTGAGGATAGAATCTACATACAAGGCATATCCACCAGTAACAGTACAGTGTATACTGTAAGGCTAACATAAGCACACTGGTCAACCAAGCATACAGTGACTTTCTTTGACCTGGACTTCTGCAAACTTCAGTTTATTTGATGACAACCAGCTGGTATTGAGAACCCGTTTATTCTGCCCTTGCATACAGCTCTATGTCATTATGCTCATGTTCAGGTGTCCTCATGTGCTTAAATATGCTTATGAATGTCCCAGTGAAAGGCAGCCTTAAGATTCACAAGCATTTGTTTATCCATGGTTGCTACACCTGTTTTTTTCCAAAGGACCACTGACAGGAAGCCTGAAAAGATTTTTTAGTGACAATTACAAGTCCTAAGGCTTTTTCATATGAGAAGAGTATTGTATGTCAGACTCAGTGGAATGAAGAGGCCTAATCTGCTGAGTTTCTTTTCTGTACATTCACATGTATGGCCAAAATCTCACTACCAAAACCTGTTCCATAATTACAATTTATAGAGCTGCTATTGCAGTTATCAGCAGTCTTTACATGTATACAAACAAGGTGCAAGGGTCAATTCTGCTTTGTTTTGGTCTTTTTGTCTTGTGTATGCCTCTTTAAACAAAGGAATATCTGATTGCAGACTTTTTGTTTTTCGCAAATTAGGCTACGTGAAGTCCTTCATAAGGGAAGCATCAATTTTGTCCTTGAATTTTATTATGTTAAACGTTTTCCCTTTTGTTTGTTGTCCTTAGATTTGGGGTGCTTATGCTGACAATCCTGGAAAACAACTACACAGAGTTGATGTTGTAGAATTCAGGTAATTGCACTGACTAACAGAGAAATTGTGTAAGAAAGTGTGTGAACGACTTTTTGACAAAATGCAAAATTGCATTTTATTATTAGGTTTTCTGAGCTTTAAAATGTAGTCAGCTTCAATTTCTGGCAAAAATCACCATCTAGCTCTGTACTTCATGATCCTGGCCTGCAACCACTCCACATGTACTTGACTACAGCGAATTTTCGATAGAAAGTTCGAAGGAAAATTCGAGAAGAGCGAATTTTCACTCGAAAAATCGGACCAAATTATCGGTAGACACGAATTACCGCTCGAAAATTCGCGACGACTAAAACAATGGGCAGCGGGAAAATTCGTCGAATTTTCTTCGAACTTTCGAGGTGAACAAAACTTCGCCATTTTTCGTCGTAAAGGCCAGAAATTCGCGAATTTCCTCGAATTACGCTCTCATTACTTTTGCACAATACTGTATTTGTCTGATTCTTAAGAAAATGATGGTTGCCACCTTCAATAATAACGCTGCCTACACCGTACTGAAAACCTTTGTAACAACCAGGCCGGGCTAATTGGTTTATTGAGAATTTCGACTTAGCTGTACCAAGTTATACATGTACATGTAAGCATGCTGTTATTGTACATGTCCAGCAGATGATTCCTTGGGTTCATGAACGTGTGTACATATATGTGAACCTGTGATTAATTGATGTTAAGGTATTGTTTTTACATTATAGGGATGGAAGTGTATATGCTATTGTTGAACTTACATTTGGACCATCAGTCAATGACCCTTTGAAGCCACTGAGGGATGAAATGAACGATGGAAAACTTGGTTCATATACTGTTGACCGTCAACTTGATGTGAATCCAACTATTAAACCTACTACACTCTCACCATCAACAACAACAAAGTGTAAGTATGTCAAGCTCGTTGATCAATGTTAACATATTTGTGATAATATTTAAAGAAAAGTTACACCTGAGTGGAACATTTCCTAAGTTTGCCTCAGGGTTTGCCAAATGACGAGCACGTCGCACCTCGGTCATGTTATGCAAACAAGCTGAGTGCAGATTGAATCTGACTAGTGTAATGCGAAGATTTTTATAAGAATGAGTCGACTGCTGCCAAATAAAACAAAAGTAAATTCAATTTATGCTGGCAGGAGGCGAACACGCATAGGTCACCAGACAAATTTCGCAAGAGCTTATAAGGGATAAACTCGTGATAGCAAATCCAGTGTAAATACATTCGAGCAGTGCTTGTTTTCCTGGCTTAGGAAGACGAGTTTCTAAAAGCAACAAAGCCCCCCGTCTTTCCGCAGGAAGGCTTCGCGAAGTTGGGAAGCCCGGTTGTATAACCCACGTGCAGGTTAACTCGGTGCCTCGAGGAAACATTCAACTGATTGCAAACCACTCGTCGTCTTTGATTACACATTTCTGGAATCATCACTGACAGTCAACTATGATTGTGAAGTGAATAATGTTTCTTCCTCGTGTGATGGCAGCAAAAAAGGGGCAGGAAGGAAACTCGGACCAGATCAAAACAGTTCGCAGATTTAAATAAGAATGGTAGCTACTGTGTATGTCTCGTTCTTGAATAGTTCTCATTCCGGTTGAAATCGGCGATCCGAGTTTTTTCTTCAGTTTCTGTTCCAAAAATATTTCATGTACGAATCTAGGTACACCATCACAATCTAAAGCCGTTTTATCAAAAAAAAAAAAAAAAAAAAAAAAAAAAAAAAAAAAAAAAATACAGCAAACCCGTTCTTGGTAATGTCACTTTAAGTAGCAGTAAGTGATACAGAGTTTTGCATTTCGGCGTGTGGAACAAATACGAGAGATGGCAGTCTCTTAAAAAACCTGTTAGAATCCTTTTGTAAGCTTTTTATGTTCGCCATTTCATGTGGTGGTCTTTGCTTCAAAAAAACATATTCTAATGACATCCCATTGGGCAATTTAACGAAAACTCTGTTACAGTGCTGCGCGCGGCACCGTGAACACACTGACAGTTTTTTTGACATTTTTATGACATATTTTTGACATATTTTTGACGAGTTGATACAGGCGGGATAGAATTCGGCGGGAAACCAAACATGACTAAAGCGCTGGACTTTTAAAAGCTCACGGTTGTGAAAGATATACTGAAATATTGATCAAGAGTTCTACAATGCTACACACTCGCGTTCAAAGTGCTTGTAAGTTTTCCTTTTCTAAAATATTTGAACTCGGGTTTGCTTGACGATCCGTTTTTTTTCTTTCTACGACCTGACAGCTGTCTCGCAAACGAAATTATATTTTTATTCTATTTTACACTAGTTGATGTTCAACTAAGACTGAATAGGTATGGTGGAAGCTTTGATAATGGAAGAGCCCTACCTGCAATGTACAGAGAACGAGTGTTGGACCTTTATCATGATGGATTTGGCAACCGTCAAATCGCACGGGAAATTCGTTCGAGCCCCGGTTTTGTACAGAAAGTGATAGACCGTACAATGAACAAAATACATCCCTCAGAGGCATTAGAGTTGGCTTTCCTAGTCCCAAAATGAATGAACAAGTCGTGGAGTACATAGAAATACAAAAACTAATGAAACCGAGCACTTACTCGACCGAATTACAACAGAGACTTCTACTTGATGGCGTGGTTCATCCTGCCAATCTTGCTAGCGTATCAGCGATCAACAAGGTCATTCGCAAAGAACTTGTAATGACGAGAAAGAAACTTACATCTATTCCACTCGAATCTACAACCCCTGAAGCAACAACAACTATCGATGATTTTCTTACTGAAATAGCTAACGTCAACCCAACGACCCTGCATTTCTTTGACGAATCCAGCGTAATCAAAACTACAGGGAACAGAAACTACGGGAGCGCGCCACCAGGACAGGCTGCTTTCGAAATTCAGCGCTACGCGTCTAATGCAAATTTTACTATAAATCTTTTGCATTCATTTTCAGGCGTAGATTTTTACAATATACTGGACGGTCCATCTAATGGATTCGAACTGCTAAACGTCTTTGACGAAGTTCTTCAAGAACATCGAGCTGACGGGAGTGCAGTACTTGAGCGGGGAGTACTGCGTGGTCATGGATAATTATGGCTTCCACCACGGTCATCGTATTGAACCAGTGCTCAGGGACATGTTAGCCGATTGCGGTATAAGACTATTATTTCAGCCACCTTACTCACCACATTTCAACACCTGTGAACATTGCTTCCACGAGATAAAGGCATTTTTACGTCGCCACCAGATGCTAGCTGTCAATGAAACCAAAATCGCAATAGCGCAGGCGATGCTCAACATTACTGCCAATAGCTCGTGTGCATATTTCAAGCACTGTGGATACTTTTTATGAGCAACACTTTTTTACCTTTTTGTAAATTAGATCAGAAAACTCAACTAAGAAAAATTTTACATGATATCTGTGAACACAACATATCATATTTACAAAGTTTGCTGTTTGCCATTGCCCACGTTCCCCACGTTCAAATAAATCAGTGTGCAGGAACTGTTGAGTTCACTTTAGTTTACCTTAATTTTACTCGGGGAAAAACGCGAGGAATATAACTCAATCATGATCCTAAAAACATAACATTACAAGAAGAGGAATAAGATGCCTTCTATCCTGTGAGTGTGGTGATACGCTCCATTTATAAATAGATGTTTACATTTGAGTTCTCGTATTGATCTATAATCATCGGAAGTCTCCAGTCTTCGTCTTCACACCAGTCGGGAACCTTTTTGAGCGCTCTTTGCAAAATTATCAGATCCCTATCCAACCGGCTTCTGTTCGCATACTTTATCTGGTTTTGTGCCTTCAATCTAGGTCTCATAACAAAGAAAAACGAAGATTTTGCGTGCTCACGTGCGGCCGTGAAACTTTTGAGATGGGTTTCCTCTTCTTGTGCCTTGTTTTCCAGAAATCTAATCTCACGCTGAAGTTGGCTAATTTTCGTTTTGTGTTCGGGATGCTTTTCTATTATTTTACACACACTGATGTCCGTGCAAGGAGGTTTTGAGCATTTTACTTTTGTGTGATCACTGCAATGACAGTTGTTACAGAGTCGAGCTCGAATATCACTGAGCGACTGAAAATGTCTGGATTCACTGTTCAGTTTCTCCAATTCTTCTTTTGCGCTAGCAACTTGTACTTTCAAAACCTTAAGATTTTCTTCCATTTCCCGTCGCTAGCAGTCCAAAGGACTTTTCTCGGCATTTTTTGGAGCTGTCGTAGTTGCGAGATGCGCGCCAGGCGTTGGTGTGAAAGACAAATGCTTCGGTTGCAGCGACTTGAATTCGTTAGAAGCTGAAGAACTCGGCAGTTCCACGTCCATTCGTCTCAGTTTTCTCGGCAGCGGCGAATCTACTTCGCTTGCATGAAGAAAAATCTTTCCGTAGTCCCGATCCTTGACTTCTTTTGCACTCCTTAGCATCTCGCCAAAAGCAAAATCATCTGGATCTTCCGACAGATTGATCATATCGCCGTCTTCGTCGCGATATCTTACACGAATGTTTGAAGCGGGTAAGTGTGCAAGCGGTGAACAGTTTTGCTTTATCGCCTGCATAAGCTTAGCAAAGGAGATAGCCTTGATCAAGAAAGTACTAAATCTTTCCTCCCCGTACTTCACCTTCACCTGGTACGTTGCCATGTTCTTTGTAATGGGTATCACGCTGGGAGATCTACTCCGCCTTACAAGATTATCTGCTCCCTGATTGGTCAGTTGCCGATTACCAAGCATCAAACTCGTCAAAAATATGTCAAGAAAATGTCAAAAAACTGTCTGGGTGTTCACGGTACCGCGCGCAGCACTGTAAAAAGCACACGCCATAAAATTTTTTGCAGCATAATATGCAAAAAAATCTTTTGACTTAAAGGCTTGATGTGAGCAATAGTTGTGGCATACCACTGTAACAATTCCTGGTATTTCACGAGCTATAGTTTTCATTCATTGTTTTTAATTTCTTTTAAAATTGACCTTTACCGATAATAATTTTGTCAGGGTAAATGGAGTGACAGGTCAGGACGACTCTAATAGTTCGCGACATTTTTACATTTGCTTCTCTAAGGCAGGATGTGCTGTTTTTTTGAGGAAGAGTAAAGCTGCTCAACTGTTCGTTCATCTAAATGTTTAGATGTTATACGTCTGCATGTTTTGCTAATAACTTTAACCTTATCGAGGCACGTTCACACTCGAGCCGCTTCCAAAAACAAACAAGAAGCTTATTAGGAAGCTTAAAACCGCGCGGTGAAATTTAGAGTGTAATATCTCGAATCAAGAGAAAACACTCATGCGCTGTTGGACACGACTCGAAAAGCGTAACAGGAGAAATTTTCTCTGGAGTTCATTTTCATCTGATCGCCGAACGGCAAACATCTCCCTTCGCCAAAGGTGATTTGGAAATATGACTTTTAGGAGGTTCGTTCGCTCGCTTCCGATGCTGAAAGAAATCTCGAATGACATCCATATTGAATCTTTCGCAGGCCAGGTAACAACTGTAAATGTCTTCTGTCCGATTTACAAAGCCGCCATTTTCAGTGCTGAACATCTGATTTTAAGGAATCGAAGCTTCGCGGTACGTTGAATCTCTACGGTTGAACGGAAAATTATTTTCATTTTTGACTTCTTCAAATTCGATCTTAACTTGCTGGAATTGAACATAACTTAGGTACTTTCTTTCTTAGGTATCTCGGCTTATGTATGAAGTACATCGGTGTATCGCTGGCCAAACAAAATGGTTCTTGACCTACTTGACAGATATTATTTTTTCGTTCGACACCAAGAGAGCTGAGAAGTAAATCCTACAAAGAAAAGGGTTGCATTATTCGAAAACAAAGCAATGTTTTGTCCTTGAAAACTTGTGTAAAGCTTGATTAATCGAGTTTCGCCAGCTGTATTGCCTTATTAATCAAAGGGAATCATCAACAGCTTGCTAATAAGCGATGGCTCTTTCAAAAAAAGTAAAATAAATTGCAGGTATCTTAGGTATCTCGGCTTATGTATGAAGTACATCGGTGTATCGCTGGCTAAACAAAATGGTTCTTGACCTGCTTGACAGATATTATTTTTTCGTTCGACACCAAGAGAGCTGAGAAGTAAATCCTACAAAGAAAAGGGTTGCATTATTCGAAAACAAAGCAATGTTTTGTTCTTGAAAACTTGTGTAAAGCTTGATTAATCGAGTTTCGCCAGCTGTATTGCCTTATTAATCAAAGGGAATCATCAACAGCTTGCTAATAAGCGATGGCTCTTTCAAAAAAAGTAAAATAAATTGCACTAAATGAAATAAAAATGGCAATTGACAATTGTTGAAGTAGGGTATGGTTTGCATCAATAACCCCTAAGGTGAGGGCAATCAGTGTAAGTGGAAAAAAAAAATTGTATTGGTCCTCTGTACCGGGTCACACTTTTAGCAAATTCTTTTTCAACTTGTAGACAATGTGATAAACACGACTTTGGTCATGCTCAATTTCCTTGAGTGTGTTTTAAGTAAAAAGCCCACTAATGTCACTAATGAATTTGCCTCAGACATTGCCACTGGCAATATCAAATTATGTTTAAACTGACGAGAGTTAGAGATTTCTCTTCACCTTGTGCTTATAACTTGTATTTGCTCTGACTGTCTATTGCTGTGTTCTAAGTAAATGTGAGGCCATGTAAAAGGGAAATCGGACGCAATGGAAAGAAGGCCTGGTTGAGTTACCTGACATGAATCTTTTGGACAAATAACATACCTCATACTATTTACAGTGGTTGCAACTTAAAAATTGCAGATAGATGTGAAAAAAAACTAACTTACATCTACTAGAAAATAATGATTAAAGTTTTAAAACTGAATATTTGCAAAGCACTGACAAGCACACGTACCCCCCCCCCCCCCCAAAAAAAAAAAAAACGGCATAACAGCACAAAAAAAGCATTCAGGAGCCAGTGGCCAGCGTAAAGTTCACTTTAAAATTATATTTAGTTGTGATTTATATTTCTTAAACTGGAAGAATGGCTATGATATATGAATTAGCAATGAATGAATATCTCATGCCTTCATTGCATGTCCTCATATTACACCTCTGCTGAAGCTCAATGTTACTTGTGTAAACGAAAGGGAGCTCTTTACCTAGAACAGTGCTATGAAGTATCTGTCAGTTTAACATTTATTACTCACTGCAAGTCTTGTAGTCAACAACACAGTGATCATGTAATGATTTTAAGATTTCCTATATTTTGCCAAAAACAGTCTCCACACAACTTCTTCGTGTCGACTCGTAATGACTGTAACCAACTGAATTCAGAACAATCAAGTATATAGCTATATCCCAGATCATTTATATTGGGATGGTTTGACTGAAATAACTAAATTATAACACAATTTTGAAAAAAAAGCAGATGCACTATATTGAACACTTGCAGTAGCTCTCAGAATTTAGGATTGCCATGCAGCTTTATAAGTAGTCAGTTGCATCATAAGTATTCTGTTTTGGTCTATTCCATTCTAAATATGATATCATAAACAGCAGCATGCTGTAGCTTTCCTTGTGTGATAACTACACTGTAGGTTGATAAATTTAGTTCTTGGGAAATTAGCGAAGCTGACTCTAAGCCCATAGTCTTTCAAAATACCAATTGGTAATTTAGCATTTGCTTCAAATATATTGGCTGGTTCTGGTATAATTTATCTTTGCATGCATGACAATACAAAGTTTCCCTTTGTCTGCCTCCAGGTGGGTTGACAGTTGCGTGTAAATACACACAAAACACTCATTATCTATTGATTAAGCTTGCGTACAGTCTACCACTACTGCCAACATTCAGAGGAAAACAAGTATAAAGAAGTGGGAGATCAAAGATAATCAATCATAGATGACTGCACAATGATATCCAAGAGTAATACATTTCATTTTTAGCTGAGGTAACAATTGAACAGACAGGCAGTGATCATGATAATGAAAATCACTGTAAATGAGATGATATCTTTAATGGACTAGTATACAAAGCAGGATCCAAAAATCTTGAACATCGGCCAAAGAAAGTGATAATGTGCGCACTACAAAAAGAAATTAACAAGAAAACATTAAGATATAAGGGGAAACAGCCGAGCCACAAAATTATACACTTATCGTGATAAAACAAGAGTAGAAATCACACCGTCAACTCCCGCGAAATGCCGCGAACATCTGACAAATAAAGGAAAAAGCCCCAACTGGGCCCGCCATCGAACTAAAGTTTCACGCAAAAATAATCTACAATATTGATCCCTGTTACCCCGTAAACGACCAAAAGAATATTCATGTCAAGAGCGTGTGCTAAACAAACATTTTCAAGATAGCATGATTTCCATTGACTAGGTTTGATGCAAAAAATGCTTACCTGCACTTAAGACTTGACAAATAACTGGCCTAGCTATTACACTAGCAGCTCCTTGAAAAGGTTCGTTTGATTCTCATAATGAGTGCAGAAATCAGTCGAGAAATGACCAACTACTCTCAACTCGCAAAGAAAAATGTCGTTAAGACGACACATGATTGGTCGAATACTGTCAAGTGAACCGTGTCCTACACCGCTTATTTATAACCAGGGCTCCATTTGGGCCAGGCGTCAATTTTTTTATTCTCATCAACCGGATGCAAAGGTCAACGCGAACACGAAATTCAGATGTCATGGCATTTGGACAAAATCTTTCCTGCTCAATCATTTTTGCTTTCAGATTTAATTTTAACTTGGAGGTCGCTGCTTTCCAAAGCGGTTTATTCCTTGACAGGGTTTTGGCAAAAACGAGGTAACCTATACACTGAATGCAAATATGGCGGACCACTTGGTCGGCTCCCGGGACGAGCTACATGAAAGCGAGGCTAGTCAGGCTTTGATGTTTTGTTTTGACAATGATACCGTGTCCTACACCGCCTGGAAAACAGTCTTACGAAGCGGCGATAGCCAAATAGCAGCAACACATCGACCCTACGTTCTGGCAAAACCAGAATGTTAACCGTGGGAACAGTTCAATTTTATTGGGTTTTCCATTTAATTGGATCACATTTGTTGACTTTTCAACCAACAACAAATAATTCTGTCCGTATCTAGCCAAAGTTCAAATAATCTGAAATCAATAGCAAACAGTTCTCTAGCCAGAAAACTGCAACCCAATAACTCTATTTACTGACAAAGTCTTAACCGGGCGATGAATAGTCTCTGGGTTTGAATATTCATATGTCCATGTCGTTAGAAACGTCGTCACGTTTACATCGTACAGTAGGAATCCTTTGCAAATCTTCGCGGCTGTCACCGCGAAAAGACCTGGCTCTTTCCCACTTACGTACGATAGCTCTACTATGTAAAACATCAAATGCTGCATGGTTTGAAGTTTTTTCGAGAAGCTGGCCGAGTGAGATCCTGGCTCTGGTCACCGACACGAAAAAAAAAATGAAAAAATACCAGTCACTATTCTTGCATAGGCACCTTTGTCATGTAAAATTTGCAAGTAGTTGAAACTGGAAAACCAGAGGTACAAATGTTCCAAGTTTCTTCTTCGTTTAAAACTGTGTCTAAAAATGTGTTATAAACTCGCTGACTGGTCAAACCAACTAAAGGAGTAGTTAATAGTGCAGGATGTCCGTGCATTCCGTGCATTACAAAGAGAAACTTTCGAGAGAAAGTCCTCTGAATCTATGTTGGAGGTGCACTGCATACTTATCAGATGATGTAAAATCAATACCAACTGTTCCCTGTTTGATGTAGTCTTTGATCACATTTTATCAACTCGGTTACTTTTCTTTCCAACTTGTCCTTCTCTCCAGAATGTTTCAAGATTGATGTCTCTTAGGGTTAGGGTTAATCTGTTTCGTATGATTTCTTTTTACAGTGTATTCTCTAACAGCAGCAGGAACACGACCGCAATCAGGCAAGTACCGATGTAGAGTTTTTCAATGCAGAGGGGGGAAGGGAGAGGGAGGAGGGGGACGCTTATTTAAAACCAGGGCTCCATTTGGGCCAGGCGACATTTTTTTGTACTCTCATCAACCGGATGCAAAGGTCAACGCGAACACAAAATTCAGATGTCATGGCATTTGGACACCATCTTTCCTGCTCAATCATTTCTGCTTTCAGATTTAATTTTAACCTGGAGGTCGCTGTCTTCCAAAGCGGTTTATTCCTTGACAGGGTTTTGGCAAAAACGAGGCAAACTAAACACCGAATGCAAATATGGCGGACCACTTGGTCGGCGCCCGGGACGAGCTACATGAAAGCGAGGCTAGTCAGGCTTTGATGTTTTGTTGTGACAATGCTTTCCTAGAAAAGTCTTGCCTCGTCGTCAATCTGATCTGTTTTACTTCGGCGTGCCTAGGAGTTGCTGTGTTTCTGAATGCCACGAGAAGGGATAGAAATATTCCACTGTTCACCTCCAAGGGATAATAGTGGATCAATGGAATTCGTTGAGACGAAGAAAAGGAGTTCATGATCGCCGCGGGAACTAAAGTTTGTTCGGTACATTTCAGGATAGAAGGTCTTAGAAAAATCGTTTAAATGACGAGCTTATGTGGTGTCTGATGGTGTTCCAACACGATTTGCTTGGCCAGTGCCTTCCCCAAGGTAAAGAAAAGCTTCTCTTGAAAGACATCCTCTGTCTCAAAAGAAGAACCAAGACTTTTCTGGGGAAGCATTGTCAAAACAAAACATCAGAGCCTGACTAGCGTCGCCTTCATGCGACACGTCCCGGGCGCCGACCGAGTGGTCCGCCATATTTGCATTCGGTGTATGAGTCTTGAACGTGAAAAAATTGTTATGTAGACCATATTGAAGTACCTTAGCTCAAAATCTCCTTGTGATCTCACTGGAAAATTAACTGATACCACCTTACACCCCTAGTTTGTTCAAATCGGGATTGATTCGCATTCTACCCATGTACTATCAATATTTCATCAGTTCTTTGTACGTGGGGAGTATAGTACAAATGCCTCATCGGCTTTTGGACTTTGGTTTTGGCCCAAAACCCTAAAGAGGCAATTACTTTGGGTATAATTCCGGTTGACTGATTCTTCAAACTCAAAGGTTAAGTTCAAATACGTAGCCTAACGCTTTTTCTGTTTTTAAGATGCCAACTGGAGGAAACAAAAACAAATTCTTCACGCCATTTATTCAACTGTTATTTGTCTCCTTGTGGTGGTTGTCATTGGTCTGGTTATTCTGCTGTGGAGAGGACGCTACAACAAAGGTGGTATTCTGAGGTCTTTCATCGATTACACTATGAAACATTGCGAAAGAATATAAACCTTAGTTGTTCAAAAGTAAGGACGGCATTTCAACGTTTGCTTAACGCCACTATCAACTTAAAGTGATTAGACATAAGAACGAATTCAATTCAGCTCAATTCAATTTTGAGTTAGCTACTACCGCAGTAAAATTATTGAGGACTTGCCAGTATAATATATTAACTAAACTTACCTTAACTTAACTTAAAAAGGAGTACAGATATAGTGTAATATAACAGAAACTAATGAAAATATTTTTGTTATTCACATCTGGCTACTGAATTGATTGAAGGGCATGCATTTAATGTTAGCTGGAATCACTTCCTAAATTTTTGATTGAGGCCAGTACCTGAGATCTTGTTAAGCCATAATTTGTTCAGGAAACTAGTCTCTGTAGGTTTTGTTTGGAATCATGCCTTGTGTTGTAGTTATGACGTTTCGAGGCAGGTAGGATTAGATCAGAGTAACTGGGATTCTTGCTATGGGGTCTTGTATTTTATGTACAAGAATATAAATATAAACTGAGAATTTCTAAGGGTACACGAATACAAATAAAACGAAGGTAAAAATAAATACATGCTAGTTATGCACGCTTTCTCGTAGTATACCATGAAATATCCCACTTGTCAGTTGTATTTTCTTGGTATACAAACTCGAATTTTATACCATGCCATAGAAAATACAGTGCCCAACACAGTGAACGCGACATGCGCTGAGACTTTTCAGTGGCTTTGAACTGGCTTCCTTAGTATTGTCTATGATCTCAACAACGTTTTTAAACTCTTCCAAAATGTTTATCGCATGTTATTGAATTTCATCACAATAAATATAAAGAAAGTATGATAAATAAAATTATTATAGTCAAACGCTTGCAAAATTTCGTACAGAGTTTGGAACTCTAAAGCCGAACAAAAATACATAAAGTTTCAAGACTCCCTCAAAATGTTAGTTGTTTAGAATTAATGAAAGAAAATAAAAAGAATGCAAGTTAAAAAAAGTTACCAGTTTAATTTAAGGCTTGCAAAATTTGTACTGATCAGAGTTTGAAACACTAAAACCGATATAAAGTACCGTTCTAAAGTCAACATCTTATGTATATCTTTATCACACAGAAAAACACGGTCAAACTCTGCTCCTGACTGCTGCAACTCAATCATGCGACGAACTCTTTTGAATTCTCGTTGTAGCCTGACTGACTGGTTTCCCGTTAAATTTTTTATGGTTATTGTCGCATGTGCGTCAGACAGTTGGGTTTGTTGGGCGAGAACAGCGGTTTGACTATGTAGTCATCTTGTTGATGCCCGTGTCTGAAGTGGATGGCCTTAGAAGTACTGTTGCGTGTAGTATTCTCGCTTAACATTCGCAACATTTTCTCCTGGTGTTTAATGCTTGCCAACCTGTGATAATCTTCGACGAGCTGGCCTACTGTTACATTTTTTCTCCCCAGCCAGCTTTCTCCCCTATTCCCTTTAACTGAACAGCTTACCGAGGTTATTGATACCCAGTCTGGTTTGTGCACCAATTGTCTTATTTGGGATTGGTTGCATTTTTGTCGAGCATAGGCTTTGGTTTGCACTGCCGGTAAACTCGGTAGGTTTCAACTGGACAGTTTTCTTCCTCGGAAGCAAACATTTTCGGCTTGAAATCTTGGTCTGAGGGCGTGCTAGCCACTGCTCTATCTCGTCCTTTCGACATTGTTTCCTTCACTGTCAAGTACACCTCGCAATCGAGTCGAGTGTTGTTTTCTCATTTACGTCGCTCCATTTCGAATCATAGTGTTCTTGGGAACTTTCAAACTCGGGGAATCATGACTTTCCAAAATGCCACCTTTAAACAATTCTACTCTGTCCTTTCTTGAAAAGGGATTAGAAGCATTTGGTTTTCGGCCTTTTCCTTTTCCCTTAAGTTCTTTCCTTCAAAACGTCACGATGTTTGGAAAATTCGCGGCTTTCAGTCGAAGAGTATTGATACTGTTGTTGCCTCAAATGACGCTCAGTGGAGTTTCTGAAACTTGTCAAGGAGTCAGGCTCACACTTCTCTCCATCTTTCTTTCGAATTTTTAATGAAATGTCAAAAGTAGTTATCATATTATCCAAGAGGAATTTCAGTCAGCATTCTTTCCTCTGAAAAGGGTCGTTCTTGAATGAACTTGACAAACTTGTTGACTTCTGAATTCATTTTCTTTCCCGTACGTGGGTTTCTCTGCTCTTCAAAGTAAATATCAACTTCTGGATCAGTTAGCGATGTTTGGTTCAAATTTTTATTCCTTGCCTTGAACTCAAAAGGAGATCAGAGTGAAAATTTTGGCTCTGACATGGCTCAATGTGACGTTCAATCGACGTTCAATACTCGAAAGAAACTGGAAATGGCGCCGGTTACTAAATTTCGGCGAGAATAAGATCGCAGCCCACGATGGTAAGGTTGGGTGTAATACATAAACAATAGCCTCCATTTGGCGCGAAAATATGCTAGGATATTTGTCCGCGGACATTATCTGTTCCTCAAACTCAACAGTTTCCCTCGAGCTACGCTCTCGGAAAACTGTTCGCCTCTTGGACAAATATCCGAGCATATTTTCGCGCCAAATGGAGGCTAGTGTGTTTATTATCCTTCAAATCTTTTTCGCAACACGCGCAGTTTTGAAAATTGGGGAATATTCTCAGATATTCCCCAGTTTTAGCAGGGGAATATTCGGTCACGTGACGTGTTTAGACCAATCGCGCGCGAGCGAAAATATTTGATGAATTATAACGTCGAATTTACAACAGCTTTCCTGTATTCTGATTGGCTGTGGCATGGTATAAAATACAAATTTGCACGCAGAAGAGTCACGTAAATGTAAGTCACACAAAGTAAGTCTTTTTGAATAAATTACTAAAGGTTCAATTCCTTAATGAAGAGCATTTGAAACACCAACCAATCAAATGTCATCTTTTTAATCTTGCGGTCTACAATTTCTTCAATCTTTTTCAAATGCTCTTTTTTAAGACAAGGTGTAACGTTTTGATTGTCCATTCATCGATCCTGAGTTGGGATTTAGATCCGTTCAGAACACAAAGACTTCAGTCGTCTCTTTGAACTGGGGATTATCGCGTGATAATAAGGCAACAATCACAATGACGAAGGCCGGAGACAACGTCTTGTAAAAATGATGTAAATTAGCTACGGCTGAATGTGTAGTAAATGCGTTCAATTCCAAATAGAAATACATGTACCAAGATTGGGCCTCCTTAGCTTTCTCACGAAGGAGTTTCACTGCAGGAGTTCAAATAATTATAACTTTTTAGAAAGGTATTCTTCAGTAGTCAGTGAATACAGCTACTCCAAGCTGGAATGTTATCTATGACTTTCTTGAAACGTAACAGGTTTGATCGGCCTGTTAGGAGGATTCAGATTTCTTCTCATTGTCGATCAAGTATCTTATGCCTATTAGTGATGGACATCTTCCTTGTTTAAGGACGGTTACCCACCAAATACAAAGGTTTCTGCGCCAAATTAGGATCATGCACAAACGTAGATCTTTGTAAGGGCTGTTGCAATCCACAAAGAACAATGGGGGTAGCCATGATTTTTTTTGAGATAATTAGCCTTCAATCTCAACAAACATGCTGACATCAGCATTTTTCTGAGAAAAGAAGGAAAGGTTATTTCTTGACAGATTTCCTTACAATTTGCCCTTACGTACAGAAAAGGAAACACATTTATAAAGATCTTAAAACTGCATGGTAAAAGGTAACATGAAAACCTGACAGCCGTCCTCTGGTTCAAGCTAAAATACAGTTTAAATACCTTTTGCTCACAACCAGAAACAAATCACAAGTTGAATACGCTTGCCACGTCCATTTCATAACATAAAATGTAGGAGTGACCACGCGTTTTTTAAAGTTATTGATCTTTTTTGAATACTTTTACGGCGCTCGTTACATTTTTTCCTGTCACCTCCCCGGTAAGTAAGACACTTGCGTATCTCGCACTTGTTTTGCGTGCGCACTACGCCGTCGGCAGGTACATGTTTACGTTGGATTTCAGTATAATTTTCGACAGATAACAGCTAGTACGTTAACAGTTAGTGGTTAGCGATATGCTGCTATTCTGGTGTTCCTGGTTTAAGTACAAGTTCATTAAACTTGATTTGGTCACAGTAGGAAAATTTGCTTTCATTTTAGTCGTGTACTTGGTAACGTCCGCGTGGTGCGCTCAAACCATACCTTGCATGATGCACAGAATGTGTGCACACTAACAAAAGACCGTCCTCAAGCGAGTTACATTTCTTTCCGATAATTGCTCTTCCTATACCTAATTACTCGTGTGTTACATGTTATGAAACCTTATAAATGCTCCCAGTTTGTTCGTTGAGGGTGGCTTTCATCGGTGTACTCCCACTAATACATAACGGGCCTTGTGAGAGGTTTATTCTTTACTGCAGTTAACCATACTCTTTTCTGTTTATAGGGCCTGGTAGTACCACAGGGTAGGTAACATATGTCGTTGTCAGTTTTAATTTGGAAAATATTATTTTCCAAGTTGTAGTGGTGGCACGATTTCACTCCATCACTCCTTCACACCTTCACTCCTTCGCCCCTTCGCCCCTTCGCCCCTTCGCCCCTTCGCCCCTTCGCCCCTTCGCCCCTTCGCCCCTTCGCCCCTTCGCCCCTTCGCCCCTTCGCCCCTTCGCCCCTTCGCCCCTTCGCCCCTTCGCCCCTTCGCCCCTTCGCCCCTTCGCCCCTTCGCCCCTTCGCCCCTTCGCCCCTTCGCCCCTTCGCCCCTTCGCCCCTTCAGTCCTTCGCTCCTTCAATCCTTCGCCCCTTCAATCCTTCGCCCCTTCGCCCCTTCGCCCCTTCGCCCCTTCGCCCCTTCGCCCCTTCGCCCCTTCGCCCCTTCGCCCCTTCGCCCCTTCGCCCCTTCGCCCCTTCGCCCCTTCGCCCCTTCGCCCCTTCGCCCCTTCGCCCCTTCGCCCCTTCGCCCCTTCGCCCCTTCGCCTCTTCGCCCCTTCGCCCCTTCGCCCCTTCGCCCCTTCGCCCCTTCGCCCCTTCGCCGCTTCAGTCCTTCGCTCCTTCAATCCTTCGCTCCTTCGCTCCTTCGCTCCTTCACTCCTTCGCTCCTTCACTCCTTCACTCCTTCACTTCCTGTTAGACATTTGGAAACCCGGGGGAACTCCCATATGAAAAGGTCAGGGATGCTCGTCGGAAAATTTGAATTTAACTCCTAAAGGAGACTAATATGGGAGTTGCTTGAGCTTCATTAAACCCCTAAAATATACCACTTAAAACGGGATAGGTTCGATTACTAGCCACTGTTTAAGAAAGGATCCCGCGCGCACTTGTAGACCCGACTCGCGTACTCGAGAGCTCAGCGCAAATCAAGCCTTAAAACAGAAATTAAATGAGAGTGTTTCTTTTAATTATTATTTCTTCGAGTGCACCCTAAAGGATACTTTGATAGCTAAAAATGTTGACGTTTCGTTGTCAACACCCTAAGTGAGACCAGAATTCTTGATTTCTACCCCAGCCCGACCTTTTCATTTAGGAGTTCCACCTCTAGTTTCGAACATCCGCCGTTTTAAGGTCGTTTCACAGTCGCTTGCACCGTGTCAAGTTAGTTATTATTTGAATTTCTGACGCAAGTGCTCAATATCTTACCGCAGAAATGCTCTACATTGAATAAACTTTCGCTCGAACGTTTTTGTAAATAGAAGCTACCAGTAATTATATAAATAGCTTATTTTCCGAAGGTGCCCGCTCATACAGGTTTAACCATACTCGATTGCCGAAAAAGAAGACATGGAAAGTCACAAAATTGACGAGCTGTTTGAATTTTCGAATGATTCAAGTCGTGATTAAATGTGTTGGACGATCAACAGTCAAGAGAATTGAGCAGAATTCGAACGACGTGTTCCGCTGTTTTTATTTATACCATATATTAAATAGATACACATAAATACGGACATGACGAAATAAGGAACAAAAAGTTGATAAATAGAAGAAACGACATTACACAAGGCTGTGAGTTCTGCAGTCTTTGATATCGCCTTGGAAAGGGAAGGAAAAAAGAAGAAAAAGTTATTACAACACGGGGTATTCGTATTTGGTCACCCATCCAAGTAGGAACCCCGCCGAACAGGGCTTAACTTTGTTGAGCGGACGAGACGTGGTGCTGTCCTTGTGGTATAGTGACTCTACACTGAAGGCATTTTTTTTAAATTTCTAAGATGAGAAAAGGTAACAAAGAGAGAAAAAAATCACTGATGTTGGCTGGGAAAATAAAGACCAAAAAAAATGAAAGGAATGAAAATGAGAATTATTATTGCTTTGGTGATCGGACAAGAAGCGGTACTTTCTTTCTAACTGTCTCGGTCTCTCGGACCGATAACTTCATGAATGTTTTCAACAGTGATACATCTCCTCGTGTATTCTCTTACCGTTGAGTTTTGCACTATTTCTTAACAATGCCATTGGGCTTTAACTTTAACTTAACCTACTTTTTAAAACCTCGTCAGTGGCATCAAAACTGTCACTGTTTACACACGATCCATTTTCCAAGTTGAGTGGCTCATAGCCACTTTGATCATTTATCAAGATCATTTGGTCAATCTCACTAGCACTGGACTTGTTATCTCTTCGTTATTTGTGAGAGTGATCTTTCTCTGGCACGCGTGTCCTCCCTTTGACCAATGAAAACGGCAGAAAATATTATTTCCCACGAAGTTTAAAGGACAACGTCACTCCAAAAAGGTTACTTTTTTGTTTCCACCTATGACAAGTAAACATTGGGTTTTTCCACTGACCGCAGTTTCAGCCTCTAAAGTACCTGCTATCCTGAAGAAATTCGTCTTGAATGAAGCCGAAAATTCGACTTTGGACGTGGCCATTTTGAAACTGTACTTGGTAGCCAGGCCGTTTTTATGTGACGTCATTTCGTCCAACTCAAAATTGGTGGGAAGCAGAAAAACCTGCAGTTGATATGGCATCTTTCACAGTGTCAGCACAATGTATCCACTTCAATATCTTCACCGCTATCATTTTCGTGGTTTGGAGCCCGTTTGGCTCAAAATAATATGGCAGCCATAACCTAGAGTGGTAGTTAAAAGGCTTTTCGGAAGCCATGGACAAAAACCCTTAGACGGAATGACGTCACAAATCAAGGCCTGGCTGCTTAGTATTGCTCAAAATGGCGGCAACGATGTCGAATTTTGTGCTTCTTTGAAGACGAATTTTATAAGGAAAACCTGCACTTTAGAGGCTGAAACTTCGGTGCCAGGATTTTATTAGCGTTGAAAAAAAAAAAAAAAATGTTTTATGGAATGACCTCCAAATCAACTCTATAAATAGCCTACTCACGAGTGTGATCGCGCGTGTTCTTTAAAACTGAAAATGTAGACTTCTAGCATTGTAAACTTCTGATTGTAATGACTGCGAATCATGTCTGTAGCTAAGCTTAGCAATATATGAGTAAAATGGAAAAATCAATCGGTTTTCTCACATGGGGTAGAACAACGTGCATACGACGTGTATCTGCCATCCTTACGTAATAAAACAGACACCCACTGGCCGAAACTAACCTGGAACCAGCATCAGCAGCATTTCTAAGACTGATGACGTAAAAATTTTTAAAAACTATACGTCTTTTTATGAATATCTGGGCAGAAAGTTCTTTTTCTGGACGCATTTCGTTTGCTTGTGTACACCAGGTATATAACGGCTGGATTATACAACAAAATCTCTGTTTCTTGTATCATTTTGAAAGCGAATGTAGTAGGCCATGTTTCAACTGTTATTCCATCTGAAAACAACTGCCAGATTTTGTAGCAATGAAACCTTGAATGGGGAAATGGCTGTTGACAAGGTTTTAGTGGTAGTATTTAACAGTTGGTCATAATTTCAAGCTGCATATTTCAACTGAGTTTTACGAGGGTTTTGATTTAAGTTTTCCTAAACACACTTAACGATTGAGAGTGATTTAAAGAATTATCAGTGATTGCTAACAGTGAGTCGACATTCTCTGCACACTACTTGAAAACGGCCAAATTGGTAGTCTTGCTGGTAAACCAGAAGTCATTTCATTTTCCTGTCTTGAGTTGTTTGTAACACTGGCTGTCCTTCTGCTGGATGTCTGCCATCCTTCATGCACATTTGACATGACGAGTTTATACATTGTTTATTTTGTGTTCTTCTCTTACAGTTTTGGTTACCAAAGGAAATACAACCAGGATAGTCAAATAACTGTAAGTGCTTACTAACATGCACCAGTTGTATAGTAGTGATTCACTCCATCCTTGCAGCATCACGATTGTCTTTAATTTACAAATTTGAAGTAAAGTAGGTTTTCACTCATATTTGTGTACGTTGTGCTAAGACTGTCGCATAGTCCTCAGTTCAGTTTTGATGGCATTTCGCTTTTCACGATTATTTCCAGCTGGTTTGTCAAATCATGATGATAAAAAAGGTTTTGTACCTGATTGGCCTATATTTTCTATGTTATATTTTTAAGTTATACCACCTGAAAATGACTTATGCAATGCACATCAGTTGATCATTACAGTCTATATCCTTAAAAATGCGCTCTAGGTTGTGACCAATTTACATTCCAACCCAAGTTCACGTTGCAGTAGGTATGCTTTGCAAAGGCTTTACCTCGTATTACCAACGCTTCTCCAACTGCTAACCATGCGTTGTGATGTTACCACTACGTGTGTGAGTGATTTTGATAGCGGCAATCTTATCATATGAATTTGCACAAGACTGAACGTTTTGCGCACTTTTTTAAACTTGCTTCAATAACTTTCAACGGTTAATCAATGTTGCAACTTTGAAAATAAGAGATAACAGTTAACTAAATGTCTGATTTATCGCTTAATTATTTCGTTGAACTGAAAGCCTGGTAAAAATGCTCAGAATACAAAATTAATGTTAAGATTATGTAGCGTACTCGTGCCGAATATTTTTTTTATACTAGAAATGTAACAATTTAACTATAAAACACTGCAACGATATAGAAAAATTTAAAAGCATTTTGGTTTAAAAACGACGACGTTTCCACGTTCGCTTAACGTCATTTGTTTGATTGTTTAGTTTTTAAATGCTCTTCATTAAGGAATTGAGCCCTGTGTTAAATACACAGAAAGACTCAATTCGTGCCAAACATTTTACGTGACTCTTTGCGTGCAAATATTTTATATTGGTTATATTTAGCACTTATGAGAATTTTTTATCAATTGTTTATCATTGATTTCTTTGCATTCGTGTCTCTTAGGAATTCTTAGTTTATTTTTAAATAAACATTCAGTTGACTTGATAATGACGTTAAGCGAACGTGGAAACGTCGTCGTTGTTTTTAAACCAAAATGATTTTAAGTTTTTCCATATTGTTGCAGTGTTTTAGAGTTAAATTGTTAAGAAATCTAACATTCGATAAATGGAATGCTGCAATGATATATTTCAAGACAGCAACTCCTATAAAAAGGAAACAGACCAGAATTTTAGCGTGGATAGTCCTGGTTTGACCGTTTTTTTGTACATTGTACATATATTACTAACTACGTACTGTCTCTGTACAGAGAATGTCATAATATATTAACAGCGAAATTTTTTGTCATAACCACTACTGCTCTACCTTTTTACAGGATCACGTTACTGCAGCATACACAAACACATCGCCCAATTTGATGATAAGAGATGAAGCGTCTGCCACTTTACAGTCGCGCCGACCAGGAGACTTGCCCAGTGGAGAAAATCAGTCGAATCAAGTTAACTCGGACCAGGAATATATGCCACTTAATCCGCCAACCAAGTTGCGGAAATGGGAAATCAGCCGGGAATATGTTCAGATCTCAAAAGTTATTGGAACAGGGACTTTCTCTCAGGTTGCTAAAGCATTGGCTTGGAATATCAATGGAATAAAGGGACTGACAACTGTGGCTGTTAAAATGCTCAAAGGTATGTGCATTACATAAGTGGGTGTGTAGAACAAGGGCGTGTATAGCCCAGGGAGGTCTCTGTAGTGAATGATTAATTTTCTTCAACCTTTGCAACTTGTACGCTGCGACTTGCAATTTCAATTCAAATTGGCGAGATCTTGTGTCAAATTCATCACCACTGCCATCATCTTCGTTTTGTAAATAGATTCCAACTGCGCTGCAGGCTTTTGACGTACGATAGTTGCATCAAATTGTATCCAGTGATATTTACCCTAAACCAGGGTTTTGACACACCGATTACAGAAAATAATTTTTTGCATATTTCTCCACATTATCTTAAATTTAACAAAATTCATGAGCAAGCTTCGTGCATTTACTTGCATTGTAGAAAAACTGACTTTGTTGTTTAGATCTAATTGATCAATGACTTCTTTCTTAACAACGTATTTACCAGTGAGCAGTCCAGTAACAAAGCTGGAATCGGGATCACGATAACCAGAGAGCGGATTACGTAACTCGAGGCCCTCAACAGGGTTAAATAGAAGAGTTTCAAGGCGACCACTGTCGTAATTTAAAGGTTTGTGAGATAGCTCACCGAGAGCCAAATTTAAGAGGCGGTCTATGTATGAGCGGAGCGGTCGATCTGGCTTGAAAAATAGATTTCGTTCATTTCTTGCTTGTTGCAAGGCATTTATGTGCTTATACTAAAACCACAATCTTTTCGATCAGATCTTTTAAATTTTTTGTGCTTTAGGGAATTTTCGGTTCACCTGAGTCGAGGCTCGTGGCGACCATTGTCAACACCTAGATTTAACACATCTTTACCGTCCTATATGTTAGAACAAACATTAGCTAGAAATCTATTCCCCTCCTGACTGGCGTTTTCTGTTATAGTCTGAATTTGGCTGCTGGCCTTCGACATTTCAAATCACTTGGGGTAAGAGCCACGAGAGTGGCATAGAGCTATTATCTATCCTCGTAAAAGTGAAATTAGTATTTTAGTTTTAATTTGACATTCGTACTCAGAAAGGAAAAATTAAAATCCACTTAGAAGTCATCTTTTCTCTATTTCTGATAGAAAATGCACCAAGCTCTGATAGAAAGGATTTGCTTTCGGAGCTAGATTTGATGAAGAAACTGAAGCCGCATCCGCATGTCATCAAGCTAATGGGATGCATTACTGAGACTGGTAAAATTGAATAATTGTTGCTTTTATAGCTTCTTCTATTGAGAAAAAAAATGCAAAGGATAACCTGCAATAATCGCATTCCTCTTTGCAGAACCGTTACTTGTTCTTATCGAGTACATACCTTATGGTGATCTGCTGGGTTACTTGAGAAAGAGCCGTGGTCTTAATGACACCTACTTTAAGGACCCGGATGTTAAACCCCAGACAAATTTGACGTCACAGCAGCTGATGCAATTTGCTTGGCAGATCGCTGATGGAATGAGTTACCTTAGTTCCATTAAGGTGAGAGAGGAAAGTTTCATTTATCTTTTTTAAAGTGTTTTGAACGCCAAAACATACATTGAAATCGAGTGAAAGAACAAACGAACAAAGTATATTTGTAAACCCGGCTGAGGATTATCGGTATAGTATAGAAAACGTATGTTTTGTATAAACTGGTTTACATATTTGCCTTGTAGTAGTCCGATGAAGAAATCCATGGAACCATCAGGACTTGTCTAACTTCCCTAACAATAACTTGAGAGGCGTTACCTTGGAAATAACGATTATATGGAACATTAACTATCTTACCCTTTATCCTTTCTAAGGTTTGCTTTTTTGATTTAACTTGCTTTAGTCAATGGACCCTTTGCATAAATGGCGCCCAAATTTGAATAACAATACTTTATACATCCTCGTCCTTATGTTTCCAGACAAAGAATTTTTCACATGGTTGTGAGGCTTAGGATGTATAAGTATTGTTATTTAAATGTCGCCGCCATTTATGCAAAGGGTCTATGGCGCAGTAAAATGAGGCAATATATATTCAACGTAGTAGGATACCAGATATACCACCAGCAACGTACAATTGTTTCCTTCAGATAATCCATCGTGACTTGGCGGCCAGAAATGTTCTTGTTGGTGAAGGACAGAAATGTAAGGTGACAGATTTTGGGATGGCGAGGAATGTTCAGCGAGATGATATTTACACCAGACAAAGTCGAGTGAGAATTTGAAACGTTCTGTTGAAGATATTGTGATTCCGTTTTATGTAGCAGTTCAGCACATATTGATTTTGACAGAGACAAAGAACCACAATATATAGATTTAGCTCAGCCTAAAGGCGGAACTCTTGATTGCAATGAGTGAACCTTAAAGGAAAAAGAGGTTCTGTTTTTCTTCGATCCGAAACTCAAAGATGATCAATTGTGAGCACGTAATTGCTCAGCGTGTGGTTTCACTATTATTTTATCTACTTAATTTTAACAAACTATACCCAATAAGCGTACTCAATTTCTCCAAGATTGTTAAGAAATTACGTCCCCAATATATCAGGGAATTTCCAAGAGACGATTGTGCAAGGAATAAGTCGCAAGAAAAGTAAACAACGCGCCAGGGGTTAGTTCGCACCAAAAGTTTGCCCTGGAACACACTCCTTGCTTCTCCCCTAGGGCAATAACCTGATGTGACCAGTAGCTGGACAGCGGTCAACTTCAAAAAAACACACGAGCTCTAAATTTGAGCATGAAAGATGGTCACGAAATACTGGTCAGCAGATACCTTTTTTGACTGCTGTCAATCAACTATTACATGGATGTCCAATATCAAAGATGTACCTATGGTAATGGTCCTAGTCTCATATTTTTCAAGGTATGGTTTGGCGTGCGGACGTACGGACGGACGACCAAAACTTTTTTTAGATCGATGAGTTAGCAAATTTTCTAAGGTATGGGACTCCGCTCGCGCACCCTCTGTATGCAGGAGCTCCGCTATACTTTGTTTTTTCTTCATATTTCAGTTTCTCTGGTGTGGGTTGCTTCTCTCGTTTTGTGAAGCTTAAAAGACACAAAATCAGGAGTTTGGGTAGTTCTTTCTCGAGTTTCGTTCCGTCCTAACTTTTATGACAACACGATTTTCAATTGTGGCATTTGTCCCATTTTCTTGCCACAAAAAATTAACAAAGACAGCGAAAAGGTAAATGACTAGAAATTATGTTCTTCTATATCATCAGACATTATCACAGGTATTTCAGGCTGAACAAAGTTTTCTGCACACCAGCTTAATTAGTAACTCGTATGTCTGCGTAAAACAGGGTCGTCTGCCAGTGAAGTGGACTGCTTATGAAGGTTTACTTTACGGGACATACACCACACAAAGTGACGTGTAAGTTCCTTTTATTCTGCAGTACCAACCATGCTACAAACTCATTGCGTAAGGATACAGATTTAATCTGCGTCATATTAGTAAAAGTATCTTGCAAAAACTGTTTTTAACTTGTCGTGTTAATTACAGCATAAGATATAATGTACTTAAGTGCAATTTAATGGAGTTTACAACACAGCGGCCAGCGGCATTGTTAGCTACGCATGTGGAAAGATTCCATGCATTTGACTGTTTGTAAGCCTTCATGCTCCCTTCTTCCCATGAGCCAGGATTTGCCAGCAATACGAGTATAGAGTGCTTCTAGGAGTTGGCTATTATATAAGTGAAAGCGCATGAATGTCACAGAAACCCAACCACCTCTCAGCGATCAGGTTGTTGTTTTTATTTTTATGAACGAATTTGTTCATTAAGGCAACCGCAGCATTTGTAAGGCTGCAAAGGTTTTTGTCATTAAACTACTTTTATTTTAACCTAATCTGAACGCTATGAACAATTCATTAATCGTTTCTGTTAATTTTCAGGTGGAGTTTCGGTGTAGTTCTGTACGAAATATTTACCGTGGGTATGATTTTTCTGCCATTAAAATAGAATACTCTTATCAATTAGGCCCCTTATCTACATAGTCACTAACAATTTCTTGTTTATTTACGTTGTTTATAGGTGGCTCTCCGTATCCGGGCATTAACGGTCGGGAAATTGCAAACAAGCTTCAGCAGGGATACCGGATGCCAAAACCTCAACACGTTGATCATCAGCTGTGAGTGTTGTTGCTGGTATCTACCTTGAACGTCAAACTTGCCTTTTTTCATATTTCTGAAACAATGATCCACAACTGGTCGCATGCTTATGGCAATTTCAATCGCATCAGTTGACAAATTAGCGTTATCGGATTTTACTAGTTTCAGTTCTGGTGCCAACACCTTTTATAACATAACTAAAGCAAAGCGCGCGCTCTGATTGGTTAATTTAGCGTCTACTATTTGCCCATGGGTGTACGCTGCTGACGTGTGTGCTAATGTTTACAAAGCAAATCTTTTGACAGACATTGTTTCCAAAGTAATGGCCGACGTTCTTCTGCCAGAAATGCGAAACTGTCTTCACAGTTGTCTGAAGATGAAACTTTATCGAGTTACTGGTGTGCAGTCGGTTGTCATGAATGAATTTTCGCGCGCTTGTTTTCTCTTTTCATGTAAGACTACACGAACATTTTTTGTGATGTAGCTCAAGAAAAGGACTTCTGTTGTTCCAATGTCTCAATGTTATGTTATAAAACAAATGGTAAACGCCATAGCGTGCACTATTGAGTTATGGATGCACTTGGGAGGTTTGCTAAGCAGTCAAGAAGCTAGAGTCGCACTCGGCTATCGCCTCGTGCGACTCTTACGCTTCTTTCGTGCTTAGCAACCTCCCGCGTGCATCCATAACTCAATAGTGCACGCTATGGCGTTTACCATTTGTTAATTGTGCCACAGACTCAATATTTTTGGTTCGTCAGCGCAATTTTAACCTAACTTCTATTCCAGACACAGAGTCGAGATATTAAATGTTCAAGGATTTTTAGCAACTTATCTTGATTCTTTCCTGTCCTTTACGATAATCCTCAACTCTATTCCCGAAGATGCTTTGAGAACGACTTCATCCACAAAAAGTTATCCAAGTTATATTTATGCCATCAGGGTCCATTACCTGTAACGGACTCCTGACATCATATAGTGAAATAATTCGGAAACATAACGCTGTTGATGTTGGCCATTTCTGTTTAGTTACCAGATTATGTTGCAGTGCTGGCAAGAGAATCCAGACGACCGACCAACATTCTCCATGCTTAAAGACACCGTCACTAAAATGACACAAAATAATAACGTATGTTTCATTTCTTATTTCCTATTATCTTTCCTTTTAGCTTAACGTTCAGAGCATAACTGATTTGGAAAAAATGTGCGGGAGTTTTTATTCACAAATACTGATTAAGTTAATTTTCACTGGTCTTTTTCAGCACACGTATGTCAACATGAAAGAATACGATACCAGTTTGTACTCAAATGTTGACGACCTTCTTGTATAGGAGTGAAGACCGTTAATAAGCTGTTGAGGACCCGTGCAACAATGAGAGTTTTACGTCATATTTTAGTAGCAGATTTCCCTGTAATTAACAATTATTTAAATGTCCAGCAGTTATCACCCGTACTGAGGTAAATAATTGTTTCATTTAGCAAAATAGCCGACCTCAAAATCACACTTTTTTTATAAGCAAAAAAAAAAAAAAACATCAGAGGACCGACGAGATACGTTGCAGCTCGTTGCATTGTTTCATTGAGTTTGATTGTTTTACTGTTCGTTTTCATCGGCAAATCACACTACTGCGTCACTGATATTTCGTACTTAGTTAAGAGTTGCAGTTATGAAACCTGCGCTAAAAACTGCGCCTTCCACGAGATTCCTCGCACAGTAGCGAATAACAGAAAATTATTTAATGTCTCAAATAGCTCAAGTTCAATATATCAAAAGTCTCACATAACCCCGAGGCTTTCTGCTCAAAAACGTAAGGTGGCTCTGACCCCGTGGACAGAATTTTTTTAAACTAGATCAACAACGCAACATTATGCTGTTGGCGATTGCTTTACGATTTAAAATGTAATGAAGAATGCTTCGAAAATTGCTCTAAATGCTACGCGTGTAGAACATAATTTAAATAAAAGTGGCTTACGTTATGTTTGTAATGCGTTATTTTGATATTCCTTAAAATACTTATGATTTACTCGAAACAATATTAAACCTTCAATAAATTCACCAACAAGCATTTCTCCAAACCGAATGACTTGGACAAAGAAAACGAGCAGGTTGAAAGAAAAGGTCCTCTACGCCCTTTTCAGTCTTAGAAAAGACACAAATCTCAGCAAATTACCATCACTCTTAGGGAAAAAAATTTCGATGCAATTATCTCTCCAATTTTTTCACATATAACAGTGAACTCTGGGGTGCATATATAAAATCTGATCTCAAGTCTTAGGACAGTTCCCAGATCGAAAAAACCCATCTCCAATTCTGTAACCGTTACTTAGAAGAAAGCAATAAGGTATCCAATGAAGCATGTAGAGCTGAGCTTGGTAGGTTTCTTCTTGTTATAGCTATCAATCAGAAAATAATCAGTCACTCCTTAGAAGGACGATGGCTCTATTGTCAAACAAATCCTTTTAATGTCAGAAGATCTTCATTACGTTGGCAAAAATAGTTTCGATTCTAAGTAATAAGTATGTCTAAATCTTACAATTTGCATTATTTTGATCTTACGTACTCAGTAACTAATGCTAAAATCAAGCAACCTTTTGCAACACTGAAGGTATTTATGGTCAGGCAAATAAAGCTAGTTGTTGTTAGTAATAAAAAACCCCGTTTTTGAAGTACATAATTTGCTACAACCCTCGTGAGATGAGGATCGTTTGAATTACTTTGTGTGCATTATACTGACTCTTCCCATAGTGCATTTCACATTGGATAATTAAGAACTCATTCCAAAGACTTTTAATAATAATAATAATAATAATAATAATAATAATAATAATAATAATAATAATAATAATAATAATAATAATGGCATTTCGGGCAGTATATCCACAGGGTGGCTCTTCGCCTGCCCGATGCTAACTAAATTTACAATTGTAAAAAGGTTAAAAGATATCTAAGAATTTATATCTATATGTAAACGAGATAAAATTGTGTTTTAAGATATGCTAAAATAAATAAATGAATAAATAATTAAAATTATGCCAGGTGTTCTAAAGCTCTCTTAAAAATAATGTTTTTGGTGTCTTTACAAAATTTAATATAGTCTTGGCAGCACCTCACGTTGCTGGGCAACGTGTTAAATAAACTGGCAGTCTGGTCCTGTAGAGTATTATTAATTAAAGATCTCTCTAACTGAATGCTGTTACTAGATCTTAAGCATCTTTCGTGTTGAAATACATTAAGTTTCAGATAACTTGGCCAATATGGGTTGTGAAGGGCTTTGTGAGTTGCCTTAAGTAGGTTCCATTCGCGTTGTTCCTTTACGGGAAGCCATTTGAGTTTCGTAAGGATGTCTTCGGATGACACAAATCTACCAAGCACAAAACTAGCTGTAGCCTTTTGTACTCTCTGGAGACGTTTCATTAAATAATCTGGGAGTGAGTGGTATACTATGTCATTATAATATAGCTTGCTTAGAACCAGTGCCTGTGCCAAATTCTTTTTGATATGGAAAGGCAGGATGTTCTTTAACTTCCTTAGGGTTGTTAGAGTGGCATAGCAGGACGCTGCTACTTGTCTGACATTTCCCTCCCAGTTCAGATGCTCATGGATGTGAGACCCCAATAATTTAGTGGTGGTCACTCGTTCCAAGGGGATGCTGTTGATTGTGATGTCGAACTTTTCAGTGTTTAAATGATGGACCTTTGATAACTGCGGAGTAGATAATAACATCAGCTTAGTCTTGGAAGGATTAATGACTAAGTTTGCTTCACGTGACCACGCTTCCAATTTGCCTATACTTGCAGAAAGTTCAGTTAGAGTTGATTGAAGATCTGCTGGTTTGCACTGTGTGTACAATGTGGTATCATCAGCATATTGATGACATTTAACTCCGCGTACATATGACTGAAGGTCAGCCACGTAGAGATTGAAAATGAGTGGCCCCATGATAGAACCTTGAGGTACGCCGAAACTCACCCTACAAAGCTCTGACGTTTTGTCGTCGACTTGCACAAAGTGTTTCCTTCCTGTAAGATATTGGATCGTCCATTTAAGATATTCCTTGGAAAAGCCCAACAGGCTGAGCTTTTCAAGAACAGTCTTGTACTTGATGGTATCAAACGCCTTAGAGAAATCGGCTAGTACCATGAGGGTAACTTCTCCTCGCTTCATGGCGCGAATAATGTCATCTCTGATCCCTAATAGAACAGTAGTCGTTGAGTGTCCTTTCCTGAAGCCTGAGATATTCTCTTTTAACAGACAGTGAGAATCAATGTAATCGATGACTTGGTGGTGTACGAGTCTTTCAAAAACTTTTGAAAGGACCGGAAGTATTGATATCGGTCTCATGTCTGATACACTGAAGGTAGAGCCACTGGTCTTAGGGATTGGGGTTATCCTCGCAACTTTCCAAGCGTCGGGAAATGTTGATGTGGCAATACAGGAATTTATCACGTCTGTCAAAGGTCCTGCAATCAGGTCGGCTACAGGCTTTAGGAACTTAGCTGGTATTTGGTCAGGTCCTGTCGATGTATCGGAACGAATTAATTTGATTTCCTTGAGGACCTCTTCATATTTAACGTGGCGCAAAGTGAATGATCTTTCCCCCATCAGGCATGGCTGCAAGCTATCAACAAAGTTCAGTAGGTCTTCTTTTGCGTCGACACCTGCATTTCCGGTGGTGCGTTGGGCAACTTCTGCAAAATGCTTGTTAAGCTCATTGACATCCAGACGTAAAGGCTGTGGACATGGGTTCAAAATACAGTGTATAATACGCCAGACCTCTTTCGGTTTCGTTGATGATAATGCCGTATTGATGAACGATCGTTTCGCCTCTTTGATCGTTGTTTTCAGACGATTACGGACGTCGCGAAAAGCTTGCCAGGCATCGGGTGTTTTTAACGAGTGTGCCTTGTGTCTTAGTACATTTCTCTGATTTTGAAGACCTACAATTTCCTCATCATGTAACCAGGGAGCTGGTGGCCGTGTGACCTTTGTGCGTGTCAGTGGAGCGTGTCGCTCAATACAGTCAGAGATGAGTGTAGTAAACATCTCTAGCTTTTCTTCAGGATCATCTGTTGCCTGAATGACACTAAATGGAAGGGATGTAAAGTCGCGAATGAACTCTTCTTCCTTGAACCCACGCTCTTTTCGAATCATTTTAAACCTTGGAACAAAGCGCTCAGCACGAATGTTGAGGCACGCGTAAGGTGCATCATGGTCGCTCACATTTGAGCATGGAAGAACATCAACATGTGTAATACGCTTAGGATCATTTGAGATTATGTGATCAATCAAGGTCTCACTGTGAGGTGTAACTCTTGTTGGCTTTTGCACGTGCTGTGTTAGGTTAAACGTGTTCAATAAATCTGTATACTGTTTTGTCAACGGCGCATTTGGCTTCAGCACGTCAATATTTAAATCCCCAGTAACAAGCAATAAACCGTCCCACGAAGTTGACAGATCCGCCAACATGCTCTCCATTTGGGACATCCACTGTTGGGTATCTAGTATTCTTGTGGATCTGTATATGGTTCCCATTAATAAGTGACTATGTTTATTGCGTCCTTGAATTTCAAACCACAAGTGTTCTAATTCAGGGTATCTTGATTCAATATCCTTACGCCTTTTGTACCTTACACTTTCTTTAATGTATGCACCAACGCCTCCACCTTTGATTTTATCTCTGTTCCTAAACTCATTAGCATAGCCAGGAATAGTTACATGGCTAAGTAGTTGTGGGTTGTCTTTGAGCCATGTTTCGCTAAGCATGACCACGTCAAAACCATATCTTTGAATGACGAGGAGTAGCTCGTCGAATGTTGATGTCATTCACTGCGTGTTGATGTGCATAAAAGAAAGTTGTTTTTGTCTCGTAATGAGAGCATCGAAGTGGCGGTCGGAATTCCAATGCAAATCACTCGCAGCATCATCTGTCGTGTCCAGAGCGACTAGATCTTTTACTTTAAAGAAGGGAAGCTCAGATAATGTACAAGTACTACATGTCCAAATGCCAGGCTGGTTAACTTTGATGATTTTATGGAAACTGGCGTTGCTGTTTACACAGCGAACATGAATTAAATCATAACGCTTATCGCACTGAAGATGTTTATGGTTTCGCTGAACTGGCTTTGAGCACTTTGGGCATTTGGCAGTAAATCCGCTTTTTGGTTTTAGGTTGCTCGAAGACGTATCCAACGCGGGTCCAGGATGCGGATGAACGTCCCCACAAATTAGTATCGCTGAGGCAGTAACATTGAATGATTGACTTTTTGTGAAACATCTCCCTTAGATGCATGATATCTTTAGATGATAGCTATATAATATGTATCCATTTTTAAACATGTCACTGGACAAGAGATACCAAAGATGAGACCTATTTTCCCTTTACTGTAGTAATACAGCTCTTGTTAATCTTAGCGTTTTTATGCGGTGATGCAGTGATACAGTAAAAACCCGCGTATAAGAATGGGGATTTGAAGAACCTGTTAGGTTAATATTCCTAATTTAGACCCCTTTTACTTAAGAACCCGTCATACATTTACATAAGAACCTGTTTAGGCTAACTTGGAAAACCCAAGGTTTTTATACGCGGACTTTTACTGTACTAATAACCCAAAAGCTACAACAAAGGAGTCTTACTGATTTCTTAGTGACCACATGTACTTGTCCAACAGCTTAAAGTTACTTCACAATTTGCTTGTTTTCGAATTACACCAAACTAGAAAGAGAAATGAAGCATTGCTCAGTTGGGAAGAAGGATTTTTTTTACCCACTTGCACAATCAAGAAACCACGTGCAATATAAAAATAGAGAGGTCCCAGCTGCCAGTGACCGAACATCCTACGAAAATCCCGGTTCCAATTTTAATCTTGCGCATGCGTCCAAGCTCGATTATGATTTCTGAACACGCTTAGATAGATTAGAGGAGGTGATGCTGGCTCACTTACCGTTGCGCCATTCTCCGTCTGAGAACGAGAATGAGATAAGAATGGAACAGAGTACTGCACGTCCTTTGATTTATATCTTACAGCAAAAGATGCACTATTGTTTTTAAGTGAACGAGGAAAAAGCCTCAACTTTAAAGGTATGCATGCATTTTAGTCGATACCCTAAGCCTAACTTACAAACCCTAGATGGCCTGAGGCCGCTAGTCACCAAGGCCTCTATCATGGTCTGAGTTAGTTTTTCTTTAGAAGGGTTTTCATGGTCACTCATTCTGGTAGGCACGGTGCTGGGTAAGGGTCATCTGCAGTAAGTCGTCCGAATGGTGCAAGAACACTTTATAACAAGTTCATCAGAGCTCTTCTGTGTTTCGCTGGTAAATAACATTACGAAAGTTTGAAGTTGGCTATCAAATACGTTACGAACCTTACTTTGGACTATTTCCATCAGCAGCCTGAAAGTTCTAACCGAGGAGATAGAATTTCAAATACAATTTCAAAGACGCATTCGTTGGAATCCTTCAACTAGGCTTGGTAGCCTGTAAAGTTTCTACACAACAATTGAAACTCAGTAAACTATCTACTGATCCATCATTTTAGCCATAATTCTTTAGGCTTATAGATGCAGAAATCTAGTCCATTGAAGGATGAGTGGACAAGTTAACGACGAAGCACATAATACGTCTAGGCACTGATTAAGAAAGGGATCAGTAATGCACGAAACATTAATGAAAGAGATAAACGTTTCTCGGTTTCAAAAGAACTGATGATGTCTATGGTCGAAAGAAAATTAACAGCGATAAGATGCACTATTGTTTTTAAGTGAACGAGGAAAAAGCCTCAACTTTAAAGGTATGCATGCATTTTAGTCGATACTAGGCCATTTCTGAGTTACCTTGTGCCTCTGTTTCAAAACGAGTCTTGGTGCAAAACCTCTGATATGAAAATGAGTTTAATTTACATGAAAATCAACCTGTAGGCGGAAAACATTGTCATACGAACGGTTTTGTGCGAAGACTGGTTTTGACACGGAGGCAAAAGGCAACTCGTAAATTGCCTATTGGTGCAGTGTGCATCTTTTGTTGTAACAACGAAAAAAAAAGAAGAGAATAAATTAAGGATAAAAAAGCACACATGCTGCACTAACTCTTGAAACTCCGATTTGGCTTATTACGCCAAGTAAGGCAAATCGCGCAGCGAGTGTCGCACTGTTGACATTTGATTTGGAAAATTGCGATATTTTGGTAAAGAGATCGCCTACACGAGCTGATCACTTAGGAGAAGAGGTTGCATAGTCTGTGGTTGATTACCGTTTACCCCCAAAATCTCGAAATGCGTTATGGAAATTTCCCGTTCGAGAAAAGAAGAAGTCCAGTTGAAGTTTCTTCAAATAAACTGTTGAAGAAGCCTGAGTAGTCCAGTCCCTGAACTCTACCTATCCTCTTCTTATATTGTGGTTTAACACAGACGGGAGAAACGTGAATCCAAGATAATTTGCTTGTGCATGCTCAGAGCGAGCCACTCAGAGTAGACAACAAGGAGAACAGACGGGTGGAAGAGTATTTGTCTTTAAAGCTGTCTGGCATAGCAGCTAACAACCTCATTATTTGCCCATATAGATACCTGACCAAATTTAACATACATGTAATTTATCCAGGAAAGGAATATCTTGCTCACTGCTCACTGAGAGAGATGAAACAAGTGAGCCAGATGTTTTTCTGCAAATCCTCCTCTCAGTCTGCAGAGTACGAGGAAAAAATCCTCTCTTGCTTCCAAGCTCCTTTTTCTACCTTTGTTCGTACATTCCTCTGGTCCCTCGGTTTCATTTTCGTTCTCCTCACAAAAATACACTTTGGGACCTGACACTTCTTTCCTTTGATGAGCAGTACCTAATGTTCAGTACTTAATGTTCGGTGTAAAAGGCGATGTCATCGTCAGAAGTAAAATTTCGCAACTGAAAAACGCGAGAGTCTGCGAGACCCTTCTGATGCTTCAAAAACTCTATTTTAGCCTTTAGTGAAGCATTTTCAAGCTCCAAACTCTTCAGTTTTTCGTGAAGTTCTTTGAAATCTTCTGTCGTGTTTTCCTGCGCATCCGTGTCGTTTTGCAGGAGAGCTCCCAGCCGCCGGTAAAGTGGAGTTATCGGCGTTGGTTTGAGTTGCACTCATGAGTTGTTTGAGGGGTATCCGGTCACTTCGCCGCATGGTCATTTCGCCCCAACCAAAAGTCACTTCGCTCCATAATCGAAGTCACTTCGCTCCATACAGAAGTTACTTCGCTCCATGAGATAATTTAAGTGTATATATGCTTAAAAGATTGTATTTGCCTAACTGATGTTATAGTCGTCCCATTTATAAATACGATCTTGATGACATGTATGTAATTGTCAGTTTCGCTCGCCCTAATCTCTCTGTCCCCCACGCCATGCCGATGTTGATGCATCCGTTGGTAATTCGCGCTCGTTAATCAATGGCCGATCGAATTTCAACCCTGTAGGGTATGAATTGCATGTAAAAACCTTTTTGCTTAACATAAATTTTTAAACTCGAAATTAATTTAGCAAACCCAGACTGAATCTCTGTGTCTTTTTCTTCCACTATTGAGCAAGCATTTTTTGGCACTGACATTACTTTTGCCAGTCCTCTAAAGGGACCTGTTACTTTTCCCCAAGGTACTCCCCATACAGTATTTATGTTCTGATTATTCCTGAAAGCATAGCATGAACAACCCCAAGAAGCGCAACATATTTGGGGATTCTTTCGTCCTTTCTTAGGTTTGTGGGTATTAGGGAATGAAGGTGGTCTAGTTGACTTCCAATCAGAGGTAGGTTACTGGTTGGAGCAACTACCTCATGATCCTCTTCTGTAACAGAACTGCCATCAACTACTCCTTACCAAAATAATTCTTTCTCTGTTAAAATAACATCTAATGGCGAGTTACTGTCATTAATATTTTCAGTTCTTAGAATGCCCTCAGTTCAAAGCTGAAGAGGAGATGAACCACCTTCTGTGCTAAGACCATGGTGATTCCATTGTCTGGTAAATTCTTCCAGAGATTTTGTTAATTTCCCACAAATGCACAAGACGAAGTGATAACAAATGAACTTCATTGACAGGGTCTGATAGGCCAGAAGTTTCCATCATGTTGAATTCGTCGATATAACTTTGAGAACACCACTGGCTACATCCTTATGAAGCCGTTCAACTCTTTGGTTGTGTACAGAACTTCCGGTTATCATGCTTCCTCTGTTGACTCCCCGGCACCCCAACATCATTCGGGCCACGCCCATGCTTTCAAGACCGTGGTCACTTCTATTAAACTCTTGAAAGTATGCCATAAGATTGGCAGGCATTCTGAAACAGGTCAAGTATTGTATCTGATTTGTTATTATCTGCGCAGTACACATATGGTGTGAACCCGGAGTATCCATCAATAGCCGTGTGTACAACAAACCCCAACGTATCATTTTGTGATTTCCGTCGATGTGCCAGAGCGCATTTGGACATCGTACATTGTACTTTCGTCTACATATGTTTCCTCTCCACTGAAGTGCTGTTCCAACTGGATCCAGCTCGCGCATCATTTCTTTGACTTTCCATCGCTGCAGTCGTATACCCTTCTGTGTAATGCACCTAGTGTCCGGGTTTGACCAATTCCAGGAGTGACAGTCATTATTTCTTGCATGATTTCCCTTAGTTCGCCGTTTCCAGCAGAAGACCAGTTCATCTCTTCCTCGTCATCGATTTGAAACTCTGGCCGCCTTTTTAGTTAGGGTTTTTGTGGAGATTCCGAGAAGTTCCGCTGTTCTGACCCAAGGAAACTGCAATTCGCAGAGAAACTGTATTTGCTTTTTGGAACCTCCAGTTTCGGTTGACCTCTCATACCTATGTACTCCCTCTTGCATTGGTGGGCTAGCACATTTACTGTGTCTTCACTTAAATAATCTGCCATATTCTCAAAAAAACCCGAAGTCTTGTCAAGTGTGTGGACAGCTCATCTATGTTGCTATGAAAATATGCCATTTCTAAACCACGATCCGAACTGATGAGGTCGGGAGCTCTCTCTTTCAAAATAAAAACAGTTTCCCCAACCTCTGAAAGCCTCTCGTGTAACACTTCTATTCTGTCTCTGTCCCCAGCAGATGAAAATACATAAATGCATTGTTCTGCTTCGGCAAGTAGCGCTTTTGTCCGTTCAAAAAATGATATGAGTCGATTCTCTGACCCGGCAATGCCACCTAGAGTCGCCACTTTGGTTCCGTCATTGGCCGCGAGAACCCTGGTTACAAAATCAGCATATGAAGCGCGCGGTGCATCATACCATAACGCATACGCATGGAAGTTTAGAATGCTCAATATAAGGATATTTGGGCATGGTTATATGACAATGACCGTACAGAATATAAAGTATGTCAAGTATGTCATCTGTACTACTATTGAAGCCAAAGCATCAAAATTCAAATATCACACTTCACTGAAACTTGACAGGAAGTTTAATAACTTGAAACGAAAGTATGGAATTCCGCTGTTGTCGAACCTGAATAGCGATGATATTATCTTAAATTATTCACATCGTGTTTTGTCCGAGGTCGAGAAAAACGTTTGGCAAGAGGATTGCGGTTCTGTCTGCCGCCGAAGGAGGTGGATAAATATGATGTTAAATGTTCTTTTGAGCTGCTTTTCTGGGATCTTTCGTAGATTTGGGCCATCTTTGAGCAGTGAAAACCAGGACCAGTTGAAGAGTCGACTCAAAAATATCTCTTACAGTTACATCTATGCATCTGACATCTCTAAACAGAGACGCATTCTAAGCAAAGAGGAGTGGACACTTTTAAATGATTTACGTAAAGGTGACAGCATCATAATAACGAAACCAGACAAGGGTAATGGAATTGTCATCGTAAAGAAGCTTGATTACCTTAACAAAATAAAGCAACTGGTCTCTGATAAAACTAAATTTAAAAAACTTACACAAAACCCAACGTCTACCCACAAACCTAAGTTTATCTCCGTAAACGAAGAAGGGATGGTATCATTGATGATGATACATTTCGCAAAATACTGCCATCTGGTTCCACTCATGGCGTCCTCTATGGTCTTCCCAAGGTTCATAAATCTGTTTGCCCGTTTCGCCCTATTATTTCCTCCGTTAACACTTACAACTACAATCTCGCATCCTATCTTGTACGTATACTCCAACCTATCTCCACAAACCAGTTTACAGTAAAGGACTCTTTAAGTTTTGCCCAATGGGTCAAGACATACAACCACAACGGTGAATTTATGTGCTCTTTTGATGTCAGCTCACTATTCACCAACGTTCCGCTTGATGAGACAATACAGATTTGTCTGGACAAATTATATGCCTTGGCCAATCCCCCAAAGTTACCGCGCTTTGTTCTGAAAGATTTACTTTTATTTGCCACTCAGAGGAGCCATTTTTTGTTTGATGGCCAACGACCAAATCGATGGAGTTGCCATGGGATCTCCTTTAGGGCCGGTTCTCGCCAATATTTTCATGTGCTCTTTTGAACAGAACTGGGTGTTGAATAACAGTGCTCGTCCTTCCATCTGGTTTAGATATGTTGATGACACCTTCACGTTATTTAACAATAAGGACACCGCTCTGCAATTTCTTCAATATCTCAATAGCCGACATCAAAACATTAAATTCACCATTGAATTTGAACAGAACCAAGAGATGCCCTTTCTTGATGTCCTCGTGAAATGCCATCCTAACAATTCCTTTTCGACTTCCATTCACCGAAAGAAAACTTTCACTGAACTCTACACTCAGTGGGATTCTTTTACACCTCGGAAGTACGAAGTTAACCTAATCCCCGCACCCTTACATATCGGTGTCTTCGCATCTATTCGTCACCCAGTCTGTTACAGTCTGCTTTGGACGATCTCAAGAAGCTTTTGTTACGCAATAGGTACCCCCGTGGTACTATTACCTACATCCCGGGGTATCTAATCGAACAGTTCGGTAATCGAACCTAATATAATCGAACACCACTCGTTTGATTGCCGAACTCAATCGAACATAGTCAAACTCGCAATAAAATTTTGCCGATCGAACACGATCGATCGTTCGATTATAATTTTAAACACAACTGCCTGTGTTGCAGTTATTGAAATGGTACGATTTCTGTCTGTTTACAGTCACATCGAAGATAGTCATATAAGCCACTTCCTTTCAACACCCACAGTACACCCAGGAGCAAGAGTCGTTGACATTGACTTTTGTTTGTTTTGTTTTGTTTTGTTTGAACGTTGACATTCAGTATGAAGTTATTTTTCTTTATTCCCATTCCCATAAAGTCTGATAGTGACTATACCCTACGTGTTTTCACTAGTTTCCGGCGTCAAGAGATACCGTCCGAACAAAATTGTATCGGACTGGTTCGATTTTGTTCGATTTTGCTCGATTGGTTCGAAAATCGAACTCATAGCAAAATAGATGTTCGGTTTCGTTCGATTGCCGAACCCAATCGAACACCAATCGTTCGATTGAGTTCGATTGGATTTTTGTTCGATTTTGTTCCATTAACATGAACGATGTTGTGAACAAACACAACAAACCTAAAGACCCCATCACTACTGTCCCCCCAAAAAGAATTTTTCATAGTTTTACCTTATCTAGGAATTCAAAGTAAAATTGTCACACAACCGCCCAAATCATGTATCCACAGGTTCTACGATTGTTTTAGTCTTAAAATTATTTTCCGAAACATTAGTCGAATTAAGACTTTTTTCCCCTATGAGGACAGACTCAGCCGTTCCCTTACGTCGAAGGTTGTGTACAAGGCTGGCTGTTGGGATTGCAATGCCTTTTACATTGGAAAAACAAAACGTCGGTTTCATGACAGGAAAACGGGGCATTTTAAAGCTAAAGCGCTGACGAGTGCTAACCACGCTTTTGCCGTGGCAGACCATATGACCCTGACAGGCCACAGGATAAAATGGGATCACTTTGACATTTTAGCCACCGGACGATCTGATGTGCACTGTAAAATTAAAGAAACATTATTGATTCGTGATTTGCAACCAGGACTTAATGAAAATGTTGGCAGTGAGAAACTTATTTTCTACTAGCCATTGATATGTTTTTTTTTCAACAGATTTTAAGTCTGTTTATTTTCATTTATATCCATTGTCATTTCTTTCCTTATCAGGTACCGTTTTCCTTATTAGGTATTAGTCTTCTCGTTTAAATTTATCGTAATGCAGCTACCGTTTTTATACTTCTGATGATGTATGTAGAAGCATACGAAACGTTAAGTTCTTAAATCAAGGCTTTTACAACATGCGTTGTTTTGTCATGTTTGTGACCGCAGTTAGTTTTCTATTTTTATGTCACGTTAAGTTAAAGTTAAAGTGGTACTATGATCTAATTTTTACCCCTTGATTTTTAGGTGCATCACATAGAATTCCATGAAGTAATAAAAACATCGTTCACCGTTTGCAAATATCTGCATTAGTTCCGGAGATACTTAAAAATATGCAAATTTTTTTTATCATATTTGATGAAAATTTGGCTGGGTGTATGACGTCATCATTTTGCTAATTTGCATATTTTAAAAACTTGAAAATCTCCGGAACGAAAAGCGATATTTGAAAATAGTAAACAGCATTTTTCTTCTCATGTGGGCTACTTGTTTATATTTTAAAATGGCTTCGTCAGGAAAGATGCGATTTTTGTCATAGTACCAGTTTAAGGTGGCTTACTACACAGTTTGATGGATTACAACAGCCCAACTTCTAACTCTTTTGAAAACTGTTCCAAGATATTTTTCCTTTCTCTATTTACTGTTTGCTGAAGTGTTTTACCATTCTATGTGAAACTTGAACAACTGAACGTCAAGAAATGGCCAAAATGAACGACCAAGTGCTTAAGGAGGGACTGACACTAGTAGGTTCAATCACGTTTTTCTCAAAATCTACTTGTATGACCCCACCTCAAAATTTCAGGAAGGAGAAATTGACTCGGATTTAAAAATTAAAATCTATAAGACAGATTTTCCGCAAACTAAGAAAATGTGAGATCAAAAATAGCTCAAAATCTGCCTAACAGATTTTTCTTAAAATTTTGGCTCTAAACGTGATTCACCCTTACAAATAAAATGTGAAAATTTCATCATGGGTTGTACGGTAGGTTTTTGAGCAATCCTCGATCAAAGACTAGCTTTTACAACCTTGGACGAGAATTTAATTGCGCATGCTTGTTATTTAAGCGCGCGCTCACGCCATGTATCGCGTTGAAGAAAGCAAGGGTAAAGTAGAGCTCTTTTAACGGTTGTTTATCGACCTTTTTTGTCATATTTTTTTGGCCCTAGGCTTAAACACTTGTTTAAGGAGTCTGAAATTGTTGCTACGTATACCGAAGTGATTTAACGCCTTTCAAGTGCTGAAATGGTTTTCGTTTCTTCTTAGGGTTATTTGCGTCATTTTTGCACGCGCGATTAATACTGACGTCTAGCAGGCAATGGTAGCGCGCGCTATCGAGTCTCAGAAAAAATGTAGCAAGCCACCTTAAAAATAAGTGCAATCGTTTCAAAATAAGTGACAATAGTTTCAAACTCTGTTCAAACATGTGTTTAATCCTAGGCCAAAATAATATGAGAAAAAAGCCCTATAAATAATCGGTAAAAGAGCTGTAATTTACTTTTTACATAAAACGGTCTAATTTCTCGTGCGCTGATTGGCTCATTTTTATCATCAATAAGAGTACGGACGGATAACATTTTAATTTATGCAAGCTTTCAAGTTCAGCTTTCAGCTGTCAAACTGTCAACTTTTCAACCAATAAGATTTTATGAACTTTTTAAAGTAGCCAATCAAAAAGCGAGAAAAGCTATTGACAATGTTCATGTCATTTTGACTTATTTTTGTTAACGGCAAGTTTACGGCGTCTTTTCCCCTCATTTATTCCCGGCATTTGATCATTTTGGAGTCTTGTTATTGTAAAAAAACAAACTGACATCAGTTTTTTGATGCGTCTGTCTTCTTATTGGTGATAAATTTCGTCATAACATTGTGAAAGTTTACTGCGGAACCACTCACCTGCGGCTTGTGGTTTCACAGCCACTTTGACAATGTTATGACTCAATTTATCATCAATAAGAGGACAGACGCATAAAAAACTGAGGTCAATTTGTTAACTTGCTTTCTCGCACGCGATACATAGCGTCACATGAGCGCGCGCTTAAATAAATAACCAAGCGTGTTTTCCTGAGTTTTGTGACGTCAGCGTGACCAAATGAATGCTAATTTTCTCGCGTTCCCTTCGGTGAATTTTTTTCTAATTTGGCTCAGTTCTAACCACATACAATTCCTATAAAATACCCTATTTTTGTTAAAATCTGTCAGAGCTAACCTAATATATTTAGAATAATGACAAATTATAGAATATTGGAAAAATCGTCTGAACAACCTTGACTTTTTACCAAATCTAAATGTTATTTCCATGATGTGGCGAAGTATGAAAAAAATTCACGGAAGGAAAGTATAAAAATTAAGGAGTTTAGGTCAAAATGAGGAATACATCTGCCTGTCATTAGATGAGATGTTGCCATGGTAACGGCCTTAATCCAAAAATTGACAACCAAAACATAAGCCTTATTTTAACAGTACCCACACTGGTAAATCTATACAGGGGAAACTTTAAAAGAAATTAACCAAGTTTCCTTTTGTAACTCGCGCTCTATAGGGAGGGTGTTAGTAATGACGGTACTCTAGGCGAGGGAGCGACCTTAACAACGCTTACCCAGGAAGCTTACCCACACACAAGTACGCAGTGCGGACGTTTCCCTTCGTTTCCGTAAGACAAGGTGGGCTCTGGGAACGAGATTGGCTTGGCGTGTCCTTGGCTTGAGTTTGGCGTCCCTATGACATCATTCATCATTCATCAAACATAACGAACAATCTTTCCGTTTCGTTTAAGAAAATGGATGCTTTTTTCCTTCATCTTTCTCGATGTTTGTTGGCCATAATTTGGCTTTTTGGAGTACTACGGCTATCTGGTAAGTTAGGGGAATACGAATGAAATCTCGATCGAAAATTCCTCTGGCTAGCAATTTCTGTATGATGTGATTTCAGAATCGGCGATCTCATGTGCAGTTGAACCTGAAAATCCCAAAAACGTGGTGCTAGGAGTCAACAGCAAGACAGTATCTCTGAAATGGGAAACATGCCGTAGTGATAATGGCGAAACCATTGACACCGTCTTTTTTAAGAGACAGAAACCTGGCGAAAGTGAACTAGAGCTAATAGCATCCCGAACAGGCGATGGTGCGTTCACTTCGAGCCCACAATTTGCAGATTTCACAAAGTATAGAGCACGTCTCGATCAAGAGCTGCAGATTTTTAACGTCCAAATAAATGATGAATACGTTTATACACTCGAGATAAATTACAGGACCAGTGCGAATGTTCCTAAACAGAACGTTTTCCAAGTAACTGTTAAAGTGAAAGGTAAGTAAGACTTAAAGAGTTCTCGGCAGTGGAATGTGTTTGTTGCCTTTGCCGTTTAGCTAGAGTTCAGTTGTTTACTTTTTTAGTATCTGTGATACCAATGAGACTAAGAACTAATCGTTAACCACAAGTAGGTTGTATGTGTGTAGCATACAGCGAAAGACTGATTTATGAGCAACGAGTATTCCAAAATAAGCTTCCATTTTCCTGAAACATCAGTCGTGATCGATGGCAATGTTATTGACGTGCATCATTTCATCTCTTTCCTGTGTACACCTTTTTCTTGAAATGTAGGTTCGAGGTTCACTTTACTGTTCATGTACGCGTTACTAAAATATTAAACCTTAAAATGCATTCGTTGTTGACCGGATACCGTGTTAACTAGCGATAATAGCACGCGTGCGTGTTTCCTGAGAGGTAAGCTGTGCGGTGTCTATCCGACAGGCCTGGGTTGATATTCCCTGGGCTAAAATATTTCACATTCAATATGGCGGCTATGTTTACGTCTGTGATCAAAATTGTTTGTTATTTACGTCTGGTGTTTGTTCTTTCACAGCGGAATACTCCAAAACATAAAACATAAACAGTTAGACCTGTTTCACTTCAATTACTTCAAATGTTGTGGCTGGATTACGAAATGGTCACGTTCATGTGTTTACGCGATCGTTACAATCGAAGGCTACAAACGTAAGTCTTGGTCTCGTAATGTACTTTAAAAAACAAACTATCTTCTTCTTTCAAGAAATTATTACCTTATGAAAAATATATTTGTCCAACGTAACATAGATGTTTTCATATTGGGGGCCAGTTGTCTGAGGACCGGGGGCGAGTTGTCTGAAGATCGGGGGCGAGTTGTCTGGGGCGAATTGTGCAGGGGGCGAGTTGTCCGGATACCACTGTCAGTCCCGATCAGCTAAAGCGGCACTGGCTTCGAGGGAGAGGGATCTTTGCATATTTCAAAATTATAATTCCTGATGAACACGATAAACACCCAAATTTAGCTATTTGAAGAATTTAAATTGCATTTGCGATTGGTGGGATACTATTGAATGACATTCTTGTGATCTTGTAGCGTTTAATAAAAGGTTGTGTATCACGATAAATCGTTTCACTTTGGATGACTCAAAAGGAAAATATTCGTGTTAGTAAACTTTACGTTTCGAAAAACGATAATATTATTGTCGTTTGCTGTGTATGAAAGTTCACGCTACAGTTTGCTTCACCTAGAGTTTTTTTTTTGTGTTATTGGGTTTGTTACTGATGTGTCTTATTCAAATAATTATATTGGTTGTGAATGCTTTTGCAGTATAAGTCTTGGTATAACGTCTTCGTCTAAAGATCATAGTTTCGAAGGCTTATGTGCGGTGTAAAACGCACCAGTGACGTCATCAGGCAAACAGTCTTCAGGGTTACCAGGATCTTCAGGATCTTCAGGATCACCAGGGTCTCCGGGGTCTTCGGGGTATTCGGGGTCTTCAGGTCTTCGGGGTCTTCGGGGTCTTCGGGGTCTTCGGGTCTGCGGATCTTCGGGGTCTTTGGGTCTTCAGGGTCTTTGGGTCTTCGGGTCTTCAGGGTCGTCGGGGTCTCTGGGCCTCTGGGTTTTGGGGTCTCTGGGTCTCTGGGTCTCTTGGGTCTCTGGGTCTCTTGGGTCTCTGGGTCTCTTGGGTCTCTGGGTCCCTGGGTCTCTGGGTCTCTGAGTCTCTGGGTCTCTGGGTCTCTGGGTCCCTGGGTCCCTGGGTCTCTGGGTCTCTGGGTTCCTGGGTCCCTGGGTCTCTGGGTCTCTGAGTCCCTGGGTCTCTGGGTCCCTGGGTCTCTGGGTCTCTGGGTGTCTGGGTCTCTGGGTCTCTGGGTCTCTGGGTCTCTGGGTTCCTGGGTCTCTGGGTCTCTGGGTCTCTGGGTTCCTGGGTTCCTGGGTCCCTGGGTCCCTGGGTCCCTGGGTCTATGGGTCTCTGTGTCCCTGGGTCTCTGTGTCCCTGGGTCTCTGGGTCTCTGGGTCTCTGGGTCTCTGGGTCTCTGGGTCTCTGGGTCTCTGGGTTTCTGGGTCTCTGGGTCTCTGGGTCTCTGGGTCTCTGGGTCCCTGGGTTTCTGGGTCTCTGGGTCCCTGGGTCCCTGGGTCCCCGGGTCCCTGGGTCTCTGTGTCCCTGGGTCTCTGGGTCCCTGGGTCCCTGGGTCTCTGGGTCTCTGGGTTTCTGGGTCTCTGGGTCTCTGAGTCTCTGGGTTTTTGGATCACGGGGTTTCTGGGTCGCTTGATCTTTTCATCTTTATGCTTCTTATCGAATAAGAATTCTCGTAGTCCATTTGACTATTGAAACTTGTTTATTTGATGACTCGTATTTACAACTAACTCAATCATAAAAGCACATGCGATATTATATTAAAAGTCTCGTGATCAACTGTCAATCATAATTGTCATTTGAACTATGTACAAACAAAACATAAACAAAAACACCGTGTGGGCTAATAAGTTTCATGACACTTCTCTTTTCGGTTTTCCTGTCAACAAACTGCTGAGTCTTTTTTGCTTTTCCCTCATTCAATAATAATGTAGCAGTATTTTAATCTTAAAATACTTTTCTTAAAATATTTTAATCTTAACTTTTCATCCATTTATTATCATATTATAATGCAATGTTAAAAAAGTAGAAACGAAACACGATTGTATAAAATATTGACGACTATAAAATACCATTAACACAACTTGTTAGGATATGAAATAAAGTCGGCGACCAATCTTACATTACAGCAAAACAATAATCAAGTCTCATTTGTCCTCTAGAAAATATCTAATATCTAACTCTGTCTCAAAAAGGTTCAAAAAACGTATTGTTATATTACTGAACATTAATGGCCTACTCATGTAAATAGGGTTTAGTCTGAGGTTGAAAAAGTCATGAGGTGCATACTGTTTGTCAGAGCAAATTGCTTTGGATGACTGTTAAATATATTGTTATAGTAATTAGGAAGGGTTTTCCAAAATCAGCAAACCTACTGAATATACAGGTGTATATATGGCAGTTGTAATAATAATATTTAGGATAAGCTTTGGGGGACTCCAGCTCAAGTGGCTGCAGAAGAGAATAGTTAGGCTGTTCATAGTTAATAGAGGGAAATGGTTAAAAATCCGGTAAACATCAAAGAAGCAAACAAACAAGCTAATATTTATGTTGGACAGTCCTTGGCCCTGCACCTCTTGTTTTATGCTCATTGACTCTACATGGATTACATAATTGCAAAGCTTCTATTCGTTAGTTGTATGAGCACACATAACCACCTTTTGCATTTTGCCAGGTTTTGTGCAGGGTCAACCACCAAAATAGCAAACAAAAAAATACAACAAAGAAGGGCATTTTTCTGCATTCTTAGTATTTATTATTAGTTGGTCAACCCAGCCATCTATCTCTTACACCTTTAATGGCCGCTTACAAGAACCATTTTCGTAAGCGGCCAGCTCTAGTAATCGAGATCTTCGCATCCCAAGACTGTCTGCTTACAAGAGCTTTCACTGTGTTGACAATAATATTAACAAATAAGTAATTCCAAATGAGCCTTCCCTGTGGTTGCCATTTTGCATCAGAGCACTGTCAAGTCCTCTAGAAGCCTTAAAGGTGTTTGATGGCATTGTGATGAAGGCTAATTTCAATATCAGAGTCACTTGACATAACTTGAAGATGCATGTATATGAGGCACAATTGAAGGGGTGAGTGCAAAACCATGCTAAGTGACGATTTGGGTGAAAAAAAAAAATTTTCGCGAAAGGGCTTGAATTTTTGCATGTGGTCTTCAATGTAATAGAAAAACGCGGCCCTGTATTTTTGTCGCTGGTTTTTGCTTCGTTTTCGAGTTATAACGTATGCAAAAATACTTGGCTTTTCCTAGCCATGTCTTTAGGAGTTTATTTGTTGAACAGCAAACAGGCAGACTGTTTATAGTGCATGAAGTTAAAATCAAATCTCACAGCATATATAGAGCGGAAATCTGGGAACAGATTGTTTACATCGGCTATTGTGACGTGAGCACAACACGTGAATCGATCGAGCGGCAAACGAAATACCATCGAACTAAAAAGAGATGTGCCGCATTAGAGCTCTGTCAACTAATATCTTAAGCATTGTGTTAAAATACCTTGTGTGCCTGCCTGGTGGTTGAGAGGCATCATAAAGCCTCGATAAACCCGTAAGTCATCAGCACGTTTTAAAGAATCAAAATGTGTTCTGAAACTTCGAAGGTAGCTGATATACCGTAATCGTGTTATCGGCGTTCGAAGTCAGATCGAGCCAGGCAGCAAAGTCCAAGAGCAGTTCTTGCCCAAGAAAAATACCCTCTCGTGAGTTGTGGCCCATTTGCCAAGCGTTGCTAGTGTCAAAGTTTGGAAAGCGAGAACTGGTTTTTGAGTGATAAAATTTGTCTTGTATCGACCGCCATGTTTTCCCGCGCACGAGGTGTAAAGAGCCTTCCCGGCATGCATTGCGATCACGTTCTGCTCGCGTTTCTCGAACTGGTAACTAGATTGTTTCGGCTTTTTTCATTTAAAGATAATAATGGCCAACAAGTAGCGATCGATTGTAACATAGATCTGTGATCCAGGTTGCTTTGATTTTATTTCATATCGGCATGATTTGTAGTGTTTTGAACTTCTGGGATCAGTGGACATGCAGATGTATGGAGACCCGTACGTTGCGCAGAAGGGTTAATTTGTTAAACTGTTAGGCGGTGCGTGACATAAAGCTACGATCGCGTTTGTCGAAAAATATGTATTTATCTCGTGATTTTTAGCCATTTAAGACGTTGCTGTATTTGGAAAAGTGCTTATTTGATGTTTATCTGTTCAGTGCAGATAGTCATTGTCCCAGATAACCAAAGTAAGTTACAGATGTTAACACTATTTTCCGGCCGCCATATTTTACCTATTTAAACCTGAAATCAACATTTTTGAGCTTATACGTTGCGTGAAATTAACATTTTGCTGTTTTCTAAGTGAAATCAACATCCTTGCCGTCACGCGTTAACGTGAAATCAGCATTTTTACCTATTTAGACCTGAAATCGACATTTTTGGGCTTATACGCTGCGTTAAATCAACATTTTTCTGTTTTCTAAGTGAAATCAACATCCTTGCCGTCAAGCGCTAACGTGAAATCAACATTTTGACCTATTTAGACCTGAAATCAACATTTTTGAGCTTATACGCTGCGTGAAATTAACATTTTGCTGTTTTCTAAGTGAAATCAACATCCTTGCCGTCACGCGTTAACGTGAAATCAGCATTTTGACCTATTTAGACCTGAAATCAACATTTTTGAGCTTATACGCTGCGTGAAATTAACATTTTGCTGTTTTCTAAGTGAAATCAACATCCTTGCCGTCACGCGTTAACGTGAAATCAGCATTTTTACCTATTTAGACCTGAAATCAACATTTTTGAGTTTATACGCTGCGTTAAATCAACATTTTGCTGTTTTCTAAGTGAAATCAACATCCTTGCCGTCACGCGCTAACGTGAAATCAGCATTTTGACCTATTTAGACCTGAAATCAACATTTTTGAGCTTATACGCTGCGTGAAATTAACATTTTGCTGTTTTCTAAGTGAAATCAACATCCTTGCCGTCACGCGTTAACGTGAAATCAGCATTTTGACCTATTTAGACCTGAAATCAACATTTTTGAGCTTATACGTTGCGTGAAATCAACATTTTGCTGTTTTCTAAGTGAAATCAACAACCTTCCCGTCACGGGTTAACATGAAATCAACATTTAAACCTTTTTTGACCTGAAATCGACATTTTTGAGCTTTTACGTTGCGTGAAATTGACATTTTGCTGCTCTCTAAGAGAAATCAACATCCTTGCCGTCGCGCGTTAACATGAGTCAACGTTTTAACCACTTTTGACCTGAAATCAATAAATTTGAGATTATATAAGTTGCGTGAAATTGACATTTTGCTGGTTTCTAAGTAAAATCAAAGTCCTTGCGGTCGCGGCGGGCCGATCCTTGGCTATTATAACAAAGGGTCGGCTCTGTTTATCATAACAAAGGCCCGGCTTCGTTTATTTGAAGACCTCGGCGGGAAAAGGGCGCTAGGTATTTTAATCAAAAGTGAACTTTGTCGAAAACGCTCCAAATTTCCCATACAGGTTTGTTTAGGTATGTTTAACAATGTCCCGTAGTTTTTCCGCTAAGCTTCGCTTCGTTTTCGAGATATTGCGTATGCAGAAAAACCACTCGGTTTTCCTAGCGGCGTCTTTATAAACGAAGCAAAAACCAGCGACAAAAATACAGGACCACGTTTTTCTATTACATTGAAGACCGCATGCAAAAATTCAAGCCCTTTCGCGAAAATTTTTTTTTTCACCCAAATCGTCACTTAGCATGGTTTTGCACTCACCCCTTCAATTATATTTTGCTTGTTTTCAGCTAATAACTTCATATGACATAATTTTCGTAGTCATATAATTAGAAAACAGGTATTATTTTTATGAACAATTTTCACATTTCTTTCTATTATAGTTATAGAAGCAAGAGAAATTCTGTTGAAACCCAAGCCTTGATATTTGTTTTCATAGCTTTCCAGTCATGATCTGTATTTGCAAGAATAGAGTTGTAGAAATACCGCTTTTAGTGTGTACATTCTTATAAGGTGTTTTCTTATTTATGACTTATTAACTTTCCTTCTTCCTAACGCGCATACATGTATGTGTTTATTTCCTAGTGCCTCCAAAAATAACTATTGCCCCCACCCGTGAGGTTCAGCTTAGTCTTAGTTCAAGCTCTGTACAGAACCATACACTGAGCTGTAATGCATCTGGTGATCCACATCCAAAGATCATCTGGACAAAGACTGGTGTCCCAGCAAGCCAGTTCAATGACTCTGGTTATGAGCTTCGTCTTGTTAATGTGCAGAGGAAGGATGCAGGATCATACATATGTACAGCGAGTAATGGTTTTGGTGATAATGTTACTGCCATTGGTATACTTAACATAAGATGTAAGTGTTATAAAATTAGTTTCAGTGCTTGAGGCAGAAATGTAAATAGTATCACTTACATGTACATGTACTTTCAAAGATTACTGTTTTGAGTTAATCCTTTTCACTTGGTTGGAAAGTATTCTTATGACATAAAACTAACAGACTGAGCATAATGACAGGATAGGAAGAACAGCAAGAGCTACCAGACATTATCAACTGATATTTCTTCTTTTTTTTAATAGCCAGTCTTTACAAATTCTTAATTTGTCAATATAAAACACAGACTGCCCCTCACTAGTAACTCCAAGCCAATGTTGTTATATGTACTTTTCAGTTGGTGAATAAATTTATCACTTTGTTTTATGAGGTAACCATACCATGTGCAGGTGCTGCTGTACCAGGGCGAGCTCCTGACTAGTTACCTGAGTGTTGGTTACTAGTTTAAATTGATTAATCTTATGTGTAGCTCACATGAAAGAAGCTTTGCGATAAATCTCATGAATTTATGTCACATTGAAAACAGAAAACCTAATTCATTTGAGAAAACATTGATTCAAAGGAATTGCTTACCATTCTGACTAATGGACTGATGTTTAATGTTCAGGTAGTCCAAGGCCTACAAGGTCTTGGACTACCTGAACTTTTGCCTTTGGGCGACTAGAAAAACTTACTTTTTTCATAATTATAAGCTTTTAAGTCTTGGGCACCCAGGATTTCATGGTAGGAATCTTTTGGCTCCATGTAATTTTTTGTAGACCACAGCCTTAAATGGAAGTTGGAATTATTTTTATTTATAATGTAATAATTTATTTCTTTGGTTTTTAATTCTTGGTTTTTGTTATTGTTCTTTTGGCAGTCCAATTTGTTTTGGTTTTTTTAAATTAAATTAGGCAGGGCTCAAACTCATACAGCTATAGTTGATGCATTCCTGATCCCTAATCACAGCCCTGGTTTACAGCACATGAACAGCACTTTCTTGTATTCTACTTGTTGATGTATGTTTGTTTATTGTTTAAAAGGCACTGATTGCAAAACTGAGAGAGTTGGAATTAGAATACGAGATTTGACCTACAAGGATCCCTTTGGAAATGAACAATCAACTGAGTTTGAGGGTTTAGAATCACCATTGTTGTCAGCAGTAAGTTATTTTAAACGTGCGTTTAATGATTGGGACCAAATGTATGTGCCTTGAAGGTTCTGGTGTACGCACTAGGTTTGTGAGTCAAACTAAACGTGGAGATATTTAGTAAATAATATGGTTAGGCCTTCTTTAGTGACAGAAAAAAGAAACCCCAAATTCCTTTTTGTTGTGAAGTTACTGGGGATATTTAGTTTCTGTGAGATCTATTAAAGTTATAATCATCCAAAATCCACAAGCCAGTCCTAGGTGGTGGACTTAACATAGAAATGGAAAGGATGTAAATTTTTTTGAGGCAGCAAATGGTGTAAATCTTGAAGTGTGAAAAGAAAAAACAAAATTGGTAAATTTGTAACTGGCACACAAAATTGTAGAATTTCAGTTGTGTTTGTGAGGATAGCATCTACATACATGTACAAGGCATAGCCACCAATAACAGTATACTGTAAGGTTGGCATAAGCACACAGTGGTCAACCACGCATACAGTGACTTTCTTTGACCTGGACTTCTGCAAACTTCAGTTTATTTGATGAGAACCAGCTGGTATTGAGAATCCTGTGTATTCTGCCCTTGCATATAGCTGTATTTCATTATGCTTATGTTCAGGTGTCCTCATGTTCTTAAATATGCTTATGAATACCCTAGTGAAAGGCAGCCTTAAGATTCACAAGCATTTGTTTATCCATGTTTGCTATATCTGTTTTTTCCAAAGGACCACTCACAGGAAGCCTGAAAAGTACATTAAGATCAAGATTCTTTTCGTGACAATTGCAAGTCCTAAGGCTTTTTCATATGAGAAGAATATTGTATGTCAGACTCAGTGGAATGAAGAGGCCTAATCTGCTGAGCTTCTTTTCTCTACATACACATGTATGGCCAAAACCTCACTACCAAAACCTGTTCCATAATTACAATTTATAGAGCTGCTATTGCAGTTATCAGCAGTCTTTACATGTATACAAACAAAGTGCAAGGGTCAATCCGCGTTGTTTTGGTCTTTTTTGTCTTGTGTATGCCTCTTTAAACAAAGGAATATCTGATTGCAGACTCTTTTTTTCGCAAATTAGGCTACTTGAAGTCCTTCATAAGGAAAGCATCAATTTTGTCCTTGAATTTTATTGTGTTAAAAGTTTTCCCTTTTGTTTGTTGTCCTTAGATTTGGGGTGCTTATGCTGACAATCCTGGAAAGCAACTACACAGAGTTGATGTTGTAGAATTCAGGTAATTGCACTGACTAACAGAGAAATTGTGTAAGAAAGTGTGTAAACGACTTTTTAACAAAATGCAAAATTGCATTTTATTATTAGGTTTTCTGAGCTTTAAAATGTAGTCAGCGTCAGCTTCTGGCAAAAATCACCATCTAGCTCTGTACTTCATGATCCTGGCCTGCAACCACTCCACATGTACTTGACTATTTGTCTGATTCTTAAGAAAATGATGGTTGCCACCTTCAATAATAACGCTGGCTACACTGTACTGAAAACCTTTGTGACAACCAGGCCGGGCTAATTGGTTTATTGAGTATTTCGACTTAGCTGTACCAAGTTATACATGTACATGTAAGCATGCTGTCATTGTACATGTCCAGCAGATGATTCCTTAGGTTCATGAGCGTGTGTACATATATGTGAACCTGTGATTAATTGATATTAAGGTATTGTTTTTACATTATAGGGATGGAAGTGTATATGCTATTGTTGAACTTGCATTTGGACCATCAGTCAAGGACCCTTTGAAGCCACTGAGGGATGAAATGAACGATGGAAAACTTGGTTCATATACGGTTGACCGTCAACTTGATGTGAATCCAACTATTGAACCTACTACACTCTCACCATCAACAACAACAAAGTGTAAGTATGTCAAGCTCGTTGGTCAATGTTAATATATTTGTGATAATGTTTAAAGAAAAGTTACTTCTGAGTGGAACATTTCCTAAGTTTGCCTTAGGGTTTTGCCAAATGAAGAGCACGTCGCACCTCAGTCATGTCATGCAAACAAGCTGAGTGCAGATTGAATCTGACTAGTGTAATGCGAAGATTTTTATAAGAATGAGTCGACTGCTGCCAAATAAAACAAAAGTAAATTCAATTTATGCTGGCAGGAGGCGAACACGCATAGGTCACAAGACAAATTTCGCAAGAGCTTATAAAGGATAAACTCGCGATAGCAAATCCAGTATAACTACATTCGAGTAGTGCTTGTTTTCCTGGCTTAGGAAGACGAGTTCCTAAAAGCAACAAAGCCCCCGGTCTTCCCGCAAGAGGGCTTCACGAAGTTGGGAAGCCCGCTTGTATAACCCACGTGCAGGTTAACTCGGTGCTAAGAGGAAACATTCAACTGATTACAAACCACTCGTCGTCTTTCATTACACGTTTCTGGAATCATCACTGACAGTCAACTATGATTGTGAAGTGAATAATGTTTCTTCCTCGTGTGATGGCAGCAAAAAAGGGGCAGGAAGGAAACTCGGACCAGGTCAAAACAGTTCGCAGATTTAAATAAGAATGGCAACTACTGTGTATGTCTCTTTCTTGAATAGTTCTCATTCCGTTTTAAATCAGCGATCCGAGTTTTTTCTTCAGTTTCTGTTCCAAAAATATTTCATGTACGAATCTAGGTGCTCCATCACAATCTAAAGCCGTTTTATCAAAAAAAAAAAAAAAAAAAAAAAAAAAAGGAAACCCGTTCTTGATAATGTCACTTTAAGTAGCAGTAAGAAATACAGAGTTGTGCATTTCGGCGTGTAGAACAAATATGAGAGATGACAGTCTCTTAAAAAATCTGTTAGAATCCTTGTGTGAGCTTTTTAAGTGTGCCATTTCATGTGGTGGTTTGTCTTTGCTTCAAAAAAACATATGCTAATGACATCCCATTGGGCAATTTAACGAAACCTCTTTTAGAAAGCACACGCCATAACATTTTTTTGCAGCTTAATATGCAAAAAAAACAATCTTTTGACTTAAAGGCTTGATGTGAGCAATAGTTGTGGCATACCACTGTAACAATCACTGGTATTTCACGAGCTATAGTTTTCATTCATTGTTTTTAATTTCTTTTAAAATTGACCTTTACCGATGATAATTTTGTCAGAGTAAATGGAGTGACAGGTCAGGACGACTCTAACAGTTCGCGACATTTTTACATTTGCTTCTCTAAGGCAGGATGTGCTGTTTTTTTGAGGAGAGTAAAGCTGCTCAACTGTTCGTTCATCTAAATGTTTAGATGTTATACGTCTGCATGTTTTGGTAATAACTTTAACCTTATCGAGGCACGTTCTTAACACTCGAGCCCTTCCAAAAACTAACAAGAAGCGGTGAAATTTAGAGTGTAATATCTCGAATCAATAGAAAACAGTCAGGCGCTGTTGGACACGACTGGAGAAGCGTGACAGGAAAAATTTTCTCTGGAGTTCATTTTCATCTGATCTCCGAACGGCAAACATCTCCCTTCGCCAAAGGTGATATGGAAATATGACTTTTAGGAGGTTCGTTCGCGCGCTTCCGATGCTGAAAGAAATCTCGAATGACATCCATATTGAATCTTTCGCAGGACAAATAACAACTGTAAATGTCTTCTGTTCGATTTACAAAGCCACCATTTTCAGTGCTGAACATCTGATTTTAAGAAATCGAAGCTTCGCGGTACGTTGAATCGCTACGGTTGAACGGAGAATTATTTCCATTTTTGACTTCTTCAAATTCGATCCTAACTTGCTGGAATTGAACATAACTTAGGTACTTTCTTTCTTAGATATCTCGACTTATGTATGAATTACATCGGTGTATCGCTGGCCAAACAAAATGGTTCTTGACCTGCTTGACAGATATTATTCTTTCGTTCGACGCCAAGAGAGCTGAGAAGTAAATCCCACGAAGAAAAGGGTTGCATTATTCGAAAACAAAGCAATGTTTTGTCCTTGAAAACTTGTGTAAAGCTTGATTAATCGAGTTTCGCCAGCTGTATTGCCTTATTAGTCAAAGGGAATCATCAACAGCTTGCTAATAGGCGATGGCTCTTTCAAGAAAACGGAAATAAATTGCACGAAATGAAATAAAAATGGCAATTGACAATTGTTGAAGTAGGGTATGGTTTGCTTCAATAACCCCTAAGGTGAGGGCAATCAGTGTAAGTGGAAAAAAACGTTGTATTGGTCCTCTGTACCAGGTCACACTCTTAGCAAATTCTTTTTTAACTTACAAATCCAAGATTAGTGTACTGTATGGATCTAATTTTGTAGAGAATGTGATAAACACGATTTTGGTCATGCTCAATTTCCTTGAATGTGTTTTAAGTAAAAGGCCCACTAATGTCACTAATGAATTTGCCTCAGACATTGCCACTGGCAATATTAAATTATGTTTAAACTGACGAGAGTTAGAGATTTCTCTTCATCTTGTGTTTAGATGTTGGATATAACTTGTATTTGCTCTGACTGTCTATTGCTGGGTTCTAAGTAAATGTGAGGCCATGTAAAAGGGAAATCGGGCGCAATGGAAAGAAGGCCTGGTTGAGTTACATGACATGAATATTTTGGACAAATAACATACCTCATACTATTTATAGTGGTTGCGACTTAAAAATTGCAGATAGATGTGAAAAAAAAAAAACACTAACTTACATCTACCAGAAAATAACGTTTTTAAAACTGAATATTTGCAAAGTACTGACAAGTACATGTACAAAAAAAAACCAGCATAACAGCACAAAAAAACATTCAGGAGGCAGTGGCCCGCATAAAGTTCACTTTTAAATTATATTTTAATAGTTGTGATTTATATATCTTAAACTGGAAGAATGGCTATGATATATAAATTAGCAATGAATGAATAGCTCATGCCTTCATTGCATTTCCTCATATTACGTCTCTGCTGAAGCTCAATGTAACTTATGTAAACGAGGGAGCTCTTTACCCAGAACAGTGCTATGAAGTATCTGTCAGTTTAACATTTATTACTCACTGCAAGTCTTGTAGTCCACAACACAGTGATCATGTAATGATTTTAAGATTTCCTATATTTTGCCAAAAACAGTCTCCGCAAAACGTCCTCGTGTCGACTCGTAATGACTGTAACCAACTGAATTCAGAACAATAGTTATATCCCAGATCATTTATACTGGAATATTTTGACTGAGATAACTAAATTATGACACAATTTTGAAATAAAAGCAGATGCACTATATTGAACACTTGCGGTAGCTTTCAAAATTTGGGATTGCCATGCAGCTTTATAAGTAGTCAGTTGCATCATAAGTATTCTGTTTTGGTCTATTCCATTCTAAATATGATATCGTAAACAGCAGCATGCTGTAGCTTTCCTTGTTTGATAACTACACTGTATGTTGATAAATTTAGTTATTGGGAAATTAGCGAAGGTGACTCTAAGCCCATAGTCTTTCAAAATACCAATTGGTAATTTAGCATTTGCTTCAAACATATTGGCTGGTTCTGGTATAATTTATCTTTGCATGCATGACAATACAAAGTTTCCCTTTGTCTGCCTCCAGGTGGGTTGACAGTTATGTGTAAATACACATAAAACACTTATTATCTATTGATTAAGCTTGCGTACAGTCTACCACTACTGCCAACATTCAGAGGAAAACAAGTATAAAGAAGTGGGAGATCAAAGATAATTAATCATAGATGACTGCACAATAACATCCAAGAGTAGTGAATTTAATTTTTAGCTGAGATAACAATTGAACAGACAGGCAGTGATCATGATAATGAAAATCACTGTAAATGAGATGATATCTTTAATGGACTAGTATACAAAGCAGGATCCAAAAATCTTGAACATCGGCCAAAGAAAGGGATAATGTGCGCACTACGAAAAGAAATTAACAAGAAAACATTAAGATATAAGGGGAAACAGCCGAGCCACAAAATTATGCACTTATCTTGATAAAACAAGGGTAGAAATCACACCATCAACTCCCGCGAAATGCCGTGAACATCTGACAAATAAAGGAAAAAGCCCCAACTTTAAGTCTGATTTTTGACCGTTAAAAGGTGGGGCCCGCCTGGGCCCGCCGGACTTTTCTTAAAGTTCAACCATCGAACTAAAGTTTCACGCGAAAATAATCTGCAATATTGATCCCTGTTACCCCGCAAACGACCAAAAGAATATCCATGTCAAGAGCGTGTGCTAAACAAAGGTTTTCAAGATAGCATGATTTCCATTGACTAGTTTTGATGCAAAAAATGCTTACCTGCACTCAAGACTTCGCAAATAACTTGCCTAACTGTTACACTAGCAGCTCCTTGAAAAGGTTCGTTTGATTCTCATAATGAGTGCAGAAATCAGTCGAGAAATGACCACCTACTCTCAACTCGCAAAGAAAAATGTGGCTAAGACGACGAAAATCTTTCCTGCTCAATCATTTCTGCTTTCAGATTTAATTTTAACGTGGAGGTCGCTGTCTTCCAAAGCAGTTTATTCCTTGACAGGGTTTTGGCAGAAATGAGGTAACCTATACACTGAATGCAAGTATGGCAGACCACTTTGTCGGCTCCCGGGACAAGCCACATTAAAGCGAGGCTAGTCAGGCTTCGATATTTTGTTTTGACAATGATACCGTGTCCTACACCGCCTGGAAAACAGTCTTCTGAAGCAGCGATAGCCAAATAGCAGCAACACATCGACCAGAATGTTAACCGTGGGAACAGTTCAATTTTATTGGCTTTTCCATTTAATTGGATCACATTTGTTGACTTTGCAACCAACAGCAAATAATTCTGTCCGTATCTAGCCAAAGTTCAAATAATCTGAAATCAATAGCAAACAGTTCTCTAGCCAGAAAACTGCAACCCAATAACTCTATTTACTGACAAAGTCTTAACCGGGCGATGAATAGTCTCTGGGTTTGAATATTCATATGTCCATGTCGTTAAAAACGTTGTCACGTTTACATCGTACAGTAGGAATTCTTTGAAAATCTTTGCGGCTGTCACCGCGAAAAGACCTGGCTCTTTCCCACTTACGTACGATAGCTCTACTGTGTAAAACATCAAAATGCTGCATGGTTTGAAGTTTTGTCGAGAAGCCGGCCGAGTGAGATCCTGGCTCTGGTCACCGACACGAAAAGAAAAAAAAATGAAAAAGTACCAGTCACTATTCTTGCATAGGCACCTTTGTCATGTAAAATTTGCAAGTAGTTGAAACTGGAAAACCAGAGGTACATATGTTCCAAGTTTCTTTTATGTTTAAAGTGTGTCTAAAAATGTGTTATAAACTCGCTGACTGGTCAAACCAACTAAAGGAGTAGTTAATAGTGCAGGATGTCCGTGCGTTCCGTGTATTACAAAGAGAAACTTTGGAGGAGAAGTCCTCTGAATCTGTGTTGGAGATGCACTGCATACTTATCAGATGGTGTAAAATCAATACCAACTCTTCCCTGTTTGATGTAGTCTTTGATCACATTTTATGAACTTGGTTACTCGTTTCCAACTTGTCCTTCTCTCCAGAATGTTTCAAGATTGATGTCTCTTAGGGTTAGGGTTAATCTGCTTCGTATGATTTCTTTTTAGAGTGTATTCTCTAACAGCAGCAGGAGCACGATCGGAAACAGGCAAGTACCGATGTTGTGTTTGTCAATGCAGGGGGGGGGGGGGAAGGGGGGAGGGTGGAGGGGGGACACTTTTTTAAAACCAGGGCTCCATTTGGGCCAGGCGACATTTTTTGTATTCTCATCAACCGGATGCAAAGGTCAAAGCGAACACAAAATTCAGATGTCATGGCATTTGGACACCATCTTTCCTGCTCAATCATTTCTGCTTTCAGATTTAATTTTAACTTGGAGGTCGCTGTCTTCCAAAGCGGTTTATTCCTTGACAGGGTTTTGGTAAAAACGAGGCAAACTATACACCGAATGCAAATATGGCGGACCACTTGGTCGGCGCCCGGGACGAGCTACATGAAAGCGAGGCTAGTCAGGCTTTGATGTTTTGTTTTGACAATGCTTTCCTAGAAAAGTCTTGCTTCGTCGTCAATCTGATCTGTTTTATTTCGCTGTGCCTAGGAGTTGCTGTGTTTCTGAATGCCACGAGAAGGGATAGAAATATTCCACTGTTCACCTTCAAGGGATAATAGTGGATCAATGCAATTCGTTGAGACGAAGAAAAAAAGTTCACGATCGCCGCGGGAACTAAAGTTTGTTCGGTACATTTCAGGATAGAAGGTCTTAGAAAAATCGTTTAAATGACGAGCTTATGTGGTGTCTGTTGGTGTTCCAACACGATTTGTGTGGCCAGTGCCTTCCCCAAGGTAAAGAAAAGCTTCTCTTGAAAGACATCCTCTGTCTCAAAAGAAGAACCAAGACTTTTCTGGGGAAGCATTGTCAAAACAAAACATCAGAGCCTGACTAGTGTCGCCTTCATGCGACTCGTCCCGGGCGCCGACCGAGTGGTCCGCCATATTTGCATTCGGTGTATGAGTCTTGACCGTGCAAAAATTGTTATGTAGACCATATTGAAGTATCTTAGCTCAAAATCTTCTTGTGATCTCACTGGAAAATTAACCGAGACCACCTTATACCCCTAGTTTGTTCAAATCGGAATCGATTCGCATTCTACCCATGTACTATCAATATTTCATCAGTTCTTTGTACGTGGGGAGTATAGTGAAAATGCCTCATCGGCTTTTGGACTCTGGTTTTGGCCCAAAACCCTGCAGGGGCAATTACTTTGGGTATAATTCCGGTTGACTGATTCTTCAAACTCAAAGTTTAAGTTCAAATACGTAGCCTAACGCTTTTTCTGTTTTTAAGATGCCAACTGGAGGAAACAAAAACAAATTCTTCACGCCATTTATTCAACTGTCATTTGTCTCCTTGTGGTGGTTGTCATTGGTCTGGTTATTCTGCTGTGGAGAGGACGCTATAACAAAGGTGGTATTCTAAGGTCTTTCATCGATTACAATATGAAACATTGCGAAAGAATGTAAACCTTATTTGTTCAAAAGTAAGGACGATGTTTCAACGTTTGCTTAACGCCATCATCAACTTAAAGTAATTACACATAAGAACGAATTCAAGAGACCAATTTCGATATATTAAAATTCAGCCTAACACATTAGACCTCAGAACGAGGCTCTGGGGAATAAACCCCACAAACTCTGTATTTATTCCCCAGAGCCTCGTACTGAGGTCTATTGTTTTAGGCTGAATTTTTATATATCGAAATTGGTCTATTCAGCTCAATTCAATTTCGAGTTAGCTAATACCGCAGTAAAATTATTGAGGACTCTCCAGTATAATATATTAACTAAACTTACCTTAATTTAACTTAAAAAAGAGTACAGATATAGTGTACTATAACAGAAACTAATGAAAATATTTTTGTTATTCATACCTGGCTACTGAATTGATTGAGGGGCATGCATTTAATGTTAGCTGGAATCACTTCCTAAATTTTTGATTGAGGCCAGTACCTGAGATCGTGTTAAGCCATAATTTGTTCAGGAAACTAGTCTCTGCAGGTTTTGCTCGGAATCATGCCTGGTGTTGTAGTTATGACGTTCGAGGCAGGTAGGATTAGATCAGAGTAACTGCGATTCTTGCTATGGGGTCTTGTATTGTATGTACAAGAATATAAATATCAACTGAGAATTTCTAAGGGTACACGAATACAATTAAAACGAAGGTAAAAATAAATACATGCTAGTTATGCACACTTTCTCGCGGTATACCACGAAATATCCCACTTGTCAGTTGTATTTTCTTGGTATACATACTGGAATTTTATACCATGCCATAGTAAAGCACAGTGCCCAACACAATCAACGAAAAACACGGTCAAACTCTACTGCTGACTGCTGTAACTCAATCATGCGACGAACTCTTTTGAATTCTCATTGTAGCCTGACTGATTGGTTTCCCGTTAAATTGTTTTCGGTTATTGTCGCATGTGGGCCAAACAGTTGGGTTTGCTGGGCGAGAACAGCAGTTGTGGTTGAGACTTGAGACGGAGGTTTGACTATGTAGTCATCTTGTTGATGCCCGTGTCTGAAGTGGATGGCCTAGTAGTATTGCTGCGTGTAGTATTCTCGCTTAACATTCCAGACATTTTCTCCCGGTGTTTAATGCTTGCCAACCTGTGATGATCGACGAGTCTACTCTTTTATGACCACAGCTGGATTATCCGATTGCTCGGGACCTTTGCTTCGTACAAATCATTCAGCATAGTTTTTCGAGCGCTGCGATTGCTTACATTTTTCTCCCCAGCCAGCTTTCTCCCCCTATTCCCTTTAACTGAACAGCTTACCGAGGTTATTGATGCCCAGTCTGGTTTGTGTACCAATTGTCTTATTTGGGATTCACAATGGCTTGAAGGTAAAAGGTTGCATTTTTGTCGAGCATAGGCTTTTGGTTTGCACTGCCGGTAAACTCGGTAGGTTTCAACTGGACAGTTTTCTTCCTCGGAAGCAAACATTTTCGGCTTGAAATCTTGGTCTGAGGGCGTGCTAGCCACTGCTCTGTCTCGTCCTTTCGACATTGTTTCCTCTACTATCAAGTACACCTCGCCATCGAGTCGAGTGTTGTGTTCTCCTTTACATCGCTGCATTTCGCATCATAGTGTCCTTGGGAACTTACAAACTCTGGGAATTATGACTTTCCAAAATGCCACGTTTAAACAGTTCTACTCTGGCCTCCCTTGAAAAGGGATTAGAAGCATTTGGTTTTCGGCCTTTTCCTTTTCCCTTAAGTTCTTTCCTTCAAAACGTCACGATGTTTGGAAAATTCGTGACTTTCAGTCGAAGAGTATTGATACTGTTGTTGCCTCAAATGACGTTCAGTGGAGTTTCTGAAACTTGTCAAGGAGTCAGGCTCACACTCCTCTCCATCTTTCTTTCGACTTTCTAATGAAATGTCAAAGTTAGTTATCAAATTATCCAAGAGGAATTTCAGTCAGCATTCTTTCCTCTGAAAAGGGTGGTTCATGAATGAACTTGACAAACTTGCTGACTTCCGAATTCATTTTCTTTCCCGTACGTGGGTTTCTTTGCTCTTCAAAGTAAATATCAGCTTCTGGATCAGTTAGCGATGTTTGGTTCAATTTTTTAATCCCTGCCTTGACCTCAAAAGGAGATCAGAGTAAAAATTTTGGCTCTGACATGGCTCAATGTGACGTTCAATCGACGTTCAATACTCGAAAGAAACTGGAAATGGCGCCGCTTACTAAATTTCGGTGGGAATAAGATCGCAGCCCACGATGGTATAGTTGGGTGTAATACATAAACAATAGCCTCCATTTGGCGCGAAAATATGCTAGGATATTTATCTGCGGACATTATTTGTCCCGAGAAGCGAACAGTTTTCCGAGAGTGTAGTTCGAGAAAAACTGTGAGCTTTGAGGAACAGATAATGTCCAAGGACAAATATCCGCGCATATTTTCGCGCCAAATGGAAGCTAGTGTGTTTATTATCCTTCAAATCTTTTTCGCAACACGCGCAGTTTTGAAAATTGGGGAATATTCTCGGATATTCCCCAGTTTTAGCCGGGGAATATTCGATCACGTGACTTGTTGAGACCAATCGCGCGCGAGCGAAAATATTTGATGGATTATAACGTCGAATATACAACAGCTTTCCTGTATTCTGATTGGCTGTGGCATGGTATAAAATACAAATTTGCACGCAAAGTAAGTCTTTTTGAATAAATTTCTCAAGGTTCAGTTCCTTAATGAAGAGCATTTGAAACTCCAAACAATGAAATGTCATCTTTGTAATCTTGCGGTCTACAATTTTTTCAATTTTTTTCAAACGCTCTTTATTAAGACAAGGTGTAACGGTTTGATTGTCCATTCATCGATCCTGGGTTGGGATTTAGATCCGTTCAGAACACAAAGACTTCAGTCGTCTCTTTGAACTGGGGATTATCGCGTGATGATAAGGCAACAACAACAATGACGAAGGCCGGAGGCAACGTCTTGTAAAAGTGATATAAATTAGCTACGGCTGAATGTGTAGTAAATGCGTTCAATTCCAAATAGAAATACATGTACCAAGATTAGGCCTCCTTAGCTTTCTCACGAAGGAGTTTCACTGCAGGAGTTCAAATAATTAGAACTTATTAGAAAGGTATTCTTCAGTAGTCAGTGAATACAACTACTGCAAGCTGGAATGTTATCTATGACTTTCTTGAAACGTAACATGTTTGATCGGCCTGTTAGGAGGATTCAGATTTCTTCTCCAGTATCGATCAAGTATCTTGTGCCACACTGAGTGATGAACATCTTCCTTGTTTAAGGATGGTGCCTACTAAATACAAAGGTTTTTGCGCCAAATTAGGATCAGGCGGAAAAAAGTAGATCCTTGGAAGGGCTATTAGAATTCACAAAGAAAAATGGGGGTAGCCATGAATTTTTTTGAGACAATTAACTTTGAATCTCAACAAACATGCTGACATCAGCATTTTTCTGAAAAAAGAAGGAACGGTTATTTCTTAACAGATTTCCTTACAATTTGCCTTTACGTACAGAAAAGCAAACACATTTATAAAGATCTTAAAACTGCATGGTAAAAGGTAACATGAAAACCATTTTTGGTTTGTTTTTAATGACAAAATCGTTCCAACAGCGCTTTTAGCGTCTCTGACAGCCTTCCTCTGGTTAAAGTACAGTTTAAATACCTTTTGCTCACAACCAGAAACTAATCACATGTTGAATACGCTTGCCACGTCCATTTCATAACATAAAATGTAGGAGTGACCACGCGTTTTTGAAAGTTATTGATCTTTTTTGAATACTTTTACGGCGCCCGTTACATTTTTTCCTGTCACCTCCCCGGTAAGTAAGACATTTGCGTATCTCGCACTTGTTTTGCGTGCGCACTACGCCGTCTGCAGGTACATGTTTACATTGGATTTCAGTATAATTTTCGACAGATAACAGCTAGTACGTTAACAGTTAGTGGTTAGCGATATGCTGCTATTCTGGTGTTCCTGGTTTAAGTACAAGTTCATTAAACTTGATTTGTTCACAGTAGGAAAATTTGCTTTCATTTTAGTCATGTACTTGGCAACGTCCGCGTGGTGCGCTCAAACCATACCTTGCATGATGCACAGAATGTGTGCACACTAACAAAAGACCGTCCTTAAGCGAGTTACATTTCTTTCCGATAATTGCTCTTCCTATACCTAATTACTCTTGTGTCACATGTTATGAAACGTTATAAATGCTCCCAGTTTGTTCGTTGAGGGTGGCTTTCATCGGTGTACTCCCACTAATACATAACGGGCCTTGTGAGAGGTTTATTTTATACTGCAGTTAATCATACTCTTTTCTGTTTATAGGGCCTGGTAGTACCACAGGGTAGGTAACATATGTCGTTGTCATTTTTGCCCCTTCGCCCCTTCGCCCCTTCGCCCCTTCGCCCCTTCGCCCCTTCGCCCCTTCGCCCCTTCGCCCCTTCGCCCCTTCGCCCCTTCGCCCCTTCGCCCCTTCGCCCCTTCGCCCCTTCGCCCCTTCGCCCCTCCCCCTTCCCACTTTCCCTCTTTCCCCCCTTCCCCCCTTCCGCCCTTCACTCCTTCTCTCCTTCACTCCTTCACTCCTTCACTCCTTCACTTCCTGTTAGACATTTGGAAACCCGGGGGAACTCCCATATGAAAAGGTCAGGGATGCTCGTCGGAAAATTTGAATTTAACTTCTAAAGGAGACTAATATGGGAGTTGCTTGAGCTTTATTAGACCCCTAAAAGATACCACTTAAAACGGGATAGGTTCGATTACTAGCCACTGTTTAAGAAAGATCCCGCGCGCACTTGTAGACCCGACTCGCGTACTCGAGAGCTCAGCGCAAATCAAGCCTTAAAACAGAAATTAAATGAGAGTGTTTCTTTTAATTATTATTTCTTCGAGTGCACCCTAAAGGATACTTTGATAGCTAAAAATGTTGACGTTTCGTTGTCAACACCCTAGGTGAGACCAGAATCCTTGATTTCTACCCGAGCTCGACCTTTTCAGATAGGAGTTCCCCCTCTAGTTTCGAACATCCGCCATTTTAAGGTCGTTTCACAGTCGCTTGCACCGTGTCAAGTTAGTTATTATTTGAATTTCTGACGCAAGTGCTCAATATCTTACCGCAAAAATGCTCTACATTGAATAAACTTTCGCGCGAACGTTTTTGTAAATAAAAGCTACCAGTAATTATATAAATAGCTTATTTTCCGAAGGTGCCCGCTCGTACAGGTTTAACCATACTCGATTGCCGAAAAAGAGGACATGGAAAGTCACAAAATTGACGAGCTGTATGAATTTTCAAATGATTCAAGCAGTGATTAAATGTGTTGGACGATCAACAGTCAAGAGAATTGAGCAGAATTCGAACGACTTGTTCCGCTGTTTTTATTTATACCATATATTAAATAGATACACATAAATACGGACATGACGAAATAAGGAACAAATAGTTGATAAATAGAAGAAACGACATTACTCAAGGCTGTGAGTTCTGCAGTCTTTAATATCGCCTTGGAAAGGGAGGGAAAAAAGAAGAAAAAGTTATTACAACACGGGGTATTCGTATTTGGTCACCCATCCAAGTAGGAACCCCGCCGAACAGGGCTTAACTTTGTTGAGCGGACGAGACGTGGTGCTGTCCTTGTGGTATAGTGACTCTACACTGAAGGCATTTTTTTGATATTTCTAAGATGAGAAAAGGTAACAAAGAAAGAAAAAAATCACTGATACTGGCTGGGAAAATAAAGACCAAAAAAAATGAAAGGAATGAAAATGAGAATTATTATTGCTTTGGTGATCGGACAAGAAGCGCTACTTTCTTTCCAACTGTCTCGGTCTCTCGGACCGATAACTTCATGAATGTTTTCAACAGTGATACATCTCCTCGTGTATTCTCTTACCGTTGAGTTTTGCACTATTTCTTAACAATGCCAGTGGGCTTTAACTTTAACTTAACCTACTTTTTAAAACCTTAAGTCAATGGCATTAAAACTGTCACTGTTTACAGACGATCCATTTTCCAAGTTGAGTGGCTCATAGCCACTTTGATCATTTATCAAGGTGATTTGGTCAATCTCTTTTATTATTATTATTATTATTATTATTATTATTATTATTATTACTTAAAGTAACACGTCTTAACAAATTACACGTATCACAAATTACAAAAATTACAATAACAAAGTACTCTGGCATGGCTACTCCGATACTACAATGTACATTACTTATTTACATCAGGTGTTACTTACATTAGGAAAACGAATACCATAAAATAATTAATTAATTCTGACAGCACACATTAGCTACAATTAAATTAAACAGGATAAAAAGCAAGAAACAGAAATAAAAAGAGAAAGAAAAAAACAATAAAAGGAAAGGAAAACTTAAAATTACAAAATAAGCAAAAAAGCAAACAAACAACTCGTAGCGCGGGGAAGGGGGAGGAGGAACGGTTTCTAATCTTGATTTAATACAATTAAAAGTAACTTAGTCTATAAAGTTTGTGACGAGCATTGTTACGTTACGAGTACTTTTTCGGTGTTAATTTACAAATTTTCAACTTTGTATTTATAGTTGATTCTAGCAATAAATTCGGGTAGTACAAGCGAACTGTTGTTTAGTTTACTTATATACACATAGAAATTCATAAAAAGGAGGGTGTAATTGAATTTTCTCACTAGCTCCATATATGTTGGGTGTTTAAAGGTGGCGAAAAGCGTTTCTTTTGTATCTGGCTTAAAGTTTGAACCATTCTGAGTGTTAAACCAATTGATGACTTTGCATGTGAAGGTTTTTGTAAATTCGCAATCGATAAAGGTGTGATTTATAGAGTCTGGCTCACCACAGTAGATGCAGTCACTGTCTGTATTTATCCCATATCTGAAGAGTTCTTTCTTTGTAATGACAATCCTATGGATAAGTCTGAATTGAAATCCTTTCAACTTATTTTCTTTGCATGTTTTTGAAGCCATTTTAAAGACATCTGTCCAATTCTCTGTGTCTATTGAAATATCTCTTTTCCATCTTTCCGGGCCAGTATGAGGTGATTGGTGTTTCTTAACAAGAAGTAGGCGGTAATAGTCTCTTGCCTTATACGTTTCAAAATTGATTTGATTAGTTTCGTTCAGTAAAAAAGATTTCCAGTTTTCTCTATAATTAAAGATCGAGTTTTGCCCTAGGACTCGCGCTCTGTTCTTCAAGCTCACAGGAATTGCACTCAAGATTTGATAGAACTGGAGAAAATTTGTGTTACAATGATATTTAGCATGAAATTCTTGAAAAGTTAGGTATTGACCATTTTCATTAAAAAGCTGTTGGATCGTGTGGATACCCTTGACAAACCATTCCCTTATAAATAGCGGTTTTCCATCAACTAAGATTTCTTTGTTATTAAAGAGAATGGTTTCGGCTCCTTGATCATAATTGTACAGAGTCTTGATTTCATCAAATGCAATAAGTATGTCTCTGTAGAATGTTGGAATGTGCCTTAAATATTTGACATCGTAGTTACATCGAAGCAGGAAATTGAGACCTCCGTGTTTGTTAAAAAAGTAGTCCGGTACTACTTTCCAATTGCAGTTATCTCTAAAGAGAAGTCTTTTGATCCATGCAAGTCTGAGCGATTTTATCGTAAGTTCGATGTCAACCATCCGTAAGCCTCCCGAGGAAAGGTCTTGGTACATACTAGTCCGTTTTATTTTGTCCTTCTTATTTTTCCAAAGGAAACGAAACATTTTATCTTTTACCATTGGCACTATTTCCTTAGGGACGTTAACATTTGAAATTGAGTATATTAAGTTAGATAACCCCAAAGATTTAATTGTCAGTACTTTTCCATAGAGTGTTAATCCTCTCGATTTCCAAATGTCTAAATTTGTCTGCAATTTTTGTACTTTCAAATTAAAGTTCATCTGGTTATTACCTTTTTCGTCATAGGAAATATAGATTCCTAGTAATTTTGTGGGAGTATTCATCCATTTCATCCCTAGTGGTTTGGTTCTATTATTCAACCATTTCCCTAACCAGAATGCTTTTGTTTTCTCTACGTTGAGCACTAATCCAGAGAAATTCCCAAAAGCACTCATAGTTTTCAGGGCTTGTTCAGCAGAAGCCACCTCAGCACAAAATAAGTTGGTATCGTCTGCAAATTGGCTTAGTTTGATCTCTGAGCCAAAAATTCTGATTCCTTTTATGGTTGAGTTTTGTCTTATTTTGTTTGATAGTATTTCTCCTGTCAGGATAAACAGATATGGCGAGAGTGGGCATCCTTGTCTAACTCCTCTAGAGGGTTTAAACCAGTCCGTTGCAAAACCGTTGTTCAAAGCTGCGCTTTCTATGTCCATGTAGAAGATCTCGATCCATTTTCTTAAGCTATCACCGAAATTGAATTTTTTGAGAGCACTTTGAATACAAGACCATTCCAGTGAGTCAAAAGCTTTTTTAAAATCAACTGATATTAATATACCTGGAGTGTTGTTCACCTGAGTTTGCTCCATAATATCACTTATTAATCTTACATTTTCTCCAATATACCTTCCTTTTATGACGCCCGTTTGGTCCGGATGTACGAGTTTTGAGAGCATTGGCTCAATTCGCCTTGGATGGCTTTTGATGCAATTTTATAATCCACATTAAGTAAAGTGATTGGTCGCCAATTCTGTAAAAGCAATAATTCAGCGTCGTCTTTCGGTAAAAGCGTAATTATGCCTCTACGCTGAGAGACCGATAACCCCCCATGCTCGTATGCTCCATTCAGGCTTGCTAATAGATCTGCTCCTACAAGATCAAAGAAATGCTTATAAAATTCTACGATAAAACCATCCTCGCCTGGTGATTTTCCGTTTTCAAAAGTCTCCAATGATTTTTTACATTCTCCGTAAGTCAAAGGACCGTCTAAAGCATCTCTTTCTGCATCGTCTAGTTTAGGAATTTCCATGCTTTCGGTAAACATTTCAAAGCTATCCTGTGCATCTGTTGTTTGAGAATTATACAAATTACTATAATATATTTGGATCATCGATAGAATTTGTGTTTCATCAGTAGTTGTTTCATCATTTTCCAATTTAATTTCGTTGATAGTTTTTCTATTATAGTTCCTTTTTTCTAAATTAAAAAAGTATTTTGTGGCTTTTTCGCCCTCTTCTACCCAGCGGCATTTAGATCTGAAGATTGCAGATTTACCTTTATTATTATATTGATGTTGGAGTTCTTTTTTGAGGTCATCATATTGTTTAAGAATTCCGTCAATGTTATCAAGGTTCTGGCTATTGCAGATTATTTTATCCAGCTCATCAAGTTGTTGTTTGATCTCCACTTCATGCTTACGAATCGCCTGTGCTTTTCCTTTAGAGAACGAAATGGTTGTGCTTCTTATTTCCATTTTAATCAGTTCCCAAAACAGCTGTTGGTCATTTACATAATTATATTTTTCGCGAAGCTGAGGATATAATTCTAGAATTTTGGTTGTGTATTCCTTGTCCTCTAATAGAGAATTATTGAATTTCCAAAAACCCGGTCCTCGAGGATTCTCGTTCGGCCACGACAATGATAATAATATCGTGTTGTGATCTGGTGCTATTGAGGTTTGGATGTCCACTTTTTTAACAAATTTTGTCAAGTGCTTGGATATTAAAAAGAAGTCTATCCTTGATTTCACGCCTAACGTTTTAGACCTGTAAGAGAACTTGTTAACATTCGGATAACGAGTTCTTTGTATGTCGACAAGGTCAAGGGTATCCATGGTGATATTTACCAAATTCCTATATGCTGTTGGCCTCCAAGGAGAACCACCTTTTTTGTCTTTTTTAGATAGCGTACAATTCCAATCACCTCCTACTATAAGAGTTGTAATTTCCGATTTGTCAATTAAGAGACAATTTAGTTCTTGAATGAAACTTACTTGTTGTGTGTGGTCGTTGGGCGCGTATATATTACAAAATGACAATTTTAGACCGTTGTAAGTGAGGTTGATTAAGATTATTCTACCGTCCGCGTCACTGGATGTGAAGGTCACTTTTTCTTTTACCGTTCGATTAATCAAGATACAAACACCTTTGCTATGAGAAGTCCCGTGAGAAAAGTAAATTTCACCTCCCCATTCATTTCTCCAAACGGCTTCGTCGCTTACTTTGGAAAACGTTTCTTGCAGAAAATAAAAATTGGCCTCCTGATCTTTCAAATACATAAAAATGCTCCTTCTCTTAACCGTATCTCTGAGACCTCTCACATTCAATGAAATTACCGAACATTTGTGTAGGTGTAATTTATGCATTTAAGGATAGATTTTTGGAATAAAAAATTCGGTTCGCATTCCCCCTCGTATTAACAATTGTAAGCACCAAAACAAAACAAAAGAAAACAAAAAAATTACCAATAATGAATTTAAAAAACAGACCTATTTTAGGAGTTCCTTCGCTTAGCAATCCAGTCCGTAGTCCCTTCTTTTATTTAGCAGTCCTTTGATATTAACACAGTTTAGAGATCGTCTAAGTCCTCTACGCAATAAATCCTTACCGGTGCTCCGCTCGGCGATGTCTTTACGAATATTTTTCCATCCATTGTCCAAGTGCTGGTAATCATATTATCTTTCTTCATCTTGTTTGCTTTCCAGAAAAGCTCTCTTCGATAATTCGTAAGATTCTCGTTGATGAATATACGCTGGTCTTCTCGAGACGCGAAAGCATAGCTTGGAAATACGTCAGAGGTTTTCACGTTTTTAAGCTTGGTTCTCGCTTTGTAGAGAAGAGATTTTACTTTGTGGCTCACGAATTTGACAATTACGGGTTTAGTGGTTTTTCTTTTCAGTTTGTGTGATATTTCTATATCTTCCGGTTTGATATCGACGTTTATGGCTTCTCCAATACGGGTAACAACTTCGTCGGTTGATGTGTACGCGCCTTCAGGTACGCCCAAAATTTCCAACGAATTCTTACGAGAATATTGCTCCAGGTCGTCATATTTTTCTTCTAAGTTATTCATTTCTTCAGTATGATCTTTTAGTTTCATTCTTGTGTGGTTAAGCTCGTTCCTCAACGTGTCATTTGCTTTCTCGGCTTTGGTAAGTTTCGTTTTAAGCTTCTCCGTTTCCCTTTGGTTGGCATTTAGGGCGGATTTCAGCTCTAGAATTTCTTGCTTCAGTTCTTGGTTTTCCCTGAGTATCGTTGCAACTGTAGTTTGTATTTCAACTAGCATCTCCTTGATGTCAATTAGGTTTGGTTCGGGCTGAGTGGCTGCAGCAGTTGGTACTTCGCCGACACTAGCCGCCATATTGCATCGTTTCGAAACGTTATCTTCTTCTTCCAATGAACCTCTTTCTCCTCTTTTATGTTTCCCACTAGTCTTCTTCATTGAAATTGGCACTACATAGCATCACTCCAAGATGTGATTAAGGTCGAAAATACCAAGGAAATATTATAAAAGAAGGAAACTTAAGCTCCGCTCAGAAACCACGTCCAACCATGACGGGCTCACGCATGCTCTCCCCCATTTGGTCAATCTCACTAACACTGGACTTGTTATCTCTTCGTTATTTGTGAGAGTGATCTTTCTCTGGCACGCGTGTCCTCCCTTTGACCAATGAAAACAGCAGAAAATATTATTTCCCACGAAGCTTACAGGACAAGGTCACTCCAAAAAGGTTACTTTTTTGTTTCCACCTATGACAAGTAAACATTGGGTTTTTCCACTGACCGCAGTTTCAGCCTCTAAAGTACCTGCTATCCTGAAGAAATTCGTCTTGAATGAAGCCGAAAATTCGACTTTGGACGTGGCCATTTTGAAACTGTACTTGGTAGCCAGGCCGTTTTTATGTGACGTCATTTCGTCCAACTCAAAATTGGTGAGAAGCAGAAAAACCTGCAGTTGATATGGCATCTTTCACAGTGTCAGCACAATGTATCTCTTCCAAGAAATTATCCACTTCAATATCTTCACCGTTATCATTTTCGTGATTTGGAGCCCGTTTGGCTCAAAATAATATGGTTCAAGAGCAGCCATAACCTAGAGTGGTAGTTAAAAGGCTTTTCGGAAGCCATGGACAAAAACCCTTAGACGGAATGACGTCACAAATCGAGGCCTGGCTGCTTAGTACTGGTCAAAATGGCGGCAACGATGTCGAATTCTGTGCTTCTTTGAAGACGAATTTTATAAGGAAAACCTGTGCTTTAGAGGCTGAAACTTCGGTGCCAGGATTTTATTAGCGTTGAAAAAAAAAAAAAAGTTTTATGGAATGACCTCCAAATCAACTCTATAAATAGCCTACTCACGAGTGTGATCGCGCGTGATCTTTAAATCTGAAAATGTAGACTTCTAGCATTGTAAACTTCTGATTGTAATGACTGCGAATCATGTCTGTAGGTAAGCTTAGCAATATATGAGTAAAATGGAAAAATCAATCGGTTTTTCTCACATGGAGTAGAACAACGTACATACGACGTGTATCTGCTATCCTTACGTAATAAAACAGACACCCACTGGTCGAAACTAACCTGGAACCAGCATCAGCAGCATTTCTAAGACTGATGACGTCAAAATTTTTAAAAACTATACGTCTTTTTATGAACATCTAGGCAGAAAGTGCTTTTTCTGGACGCATTTCGTTTGCTTGTGTACACCAGGTATATAACGCCTGGATTATACAACCAAATCTCTGTTTCTTGTATCATTTTGAAAGCGAATGTAGTAGGCCATGTTTCAACTGTTATTCCATCTGAAAACAACTGCCAGATTTTATAGCCATGAAACCTTGAGAGGGGAAATGGCTGTTGACAAGGTTTTAGTAGTAGTATTTAACAGTTGGTCATAATTTCAAGCTGCATATTTCAACTGAGTTTTACAAGGGTTTTGATTTAAGTTTTCTTAAACAAACTTAACGATTAAGAGTGACTTAAGGAATTAACAGTGATTGCTAACAGTGAGTCGACATTCTCTGCACACTACTTGAAAACGGCCAAATTGGTAGTCTTGCTGGTAAACCAGAAGTCATTTCATTTTCCTGTCTTGAGTTGTTTGTAACACTGGCTGTCCTTCTGCTGGATGTCTGCCATCCTTCATGCACATTTGACATGACGAGTTTATACATTGTTCATTTTGTGTTTTTCTCTTACAGTTTTGGTTACCAAAGGAAATACAACCAGAATAGTCAAATAACTGTAAGTGCTTACTAACCTGCACCAGTTCTATAGTAGTGATACACTCCATCCTTGCAGCATCACGATTGTCTTTAATTTACAAATTTGAAGTAAAGTAGGTTTTCACTCATATTTGTGTACGTTGTGCTAAGACTGTCGCATAGTCCTCAGTTCAGTTTTGATGGCATTTCGCTTTTCACGATTATTTCCAGCTGGTTTGTCAAATCATGATGATAAAAAAGGTTTTGTACCTGATTGGCCTATATTTTCTATGTTATACTTTTAAGTTATATCACCTGAAAATGACTTATGCAATACACATCAGTTGATCATCACAGTCTATATGCTTAAAAATGCGCTCTAGGTTGTGACCAATTTACATTCCAACCCAAGTTCACGTTGCAGTAGGTATGCTTTGCAAAGGCTTCACCTCGTATTACCAACGCGTCACCAACTGCTAACCATGCGTTGTGATGTTACCACTACGCGTGTGAGTAGTTTTGATAGCGGCAATCTTATCATATGAATTTGCACGAGACTGAACGTTTTGCGTACTTTTTTAAACTTGCTTCAATAACTTTCAACGGTTAATTAATGATACAACTTTGAAAATAAGAGATAACAATTAACTAAATGTCTGATTTATCGCTTAATTATTTCGTTGAACTGAAAACGTGGTAAAAATGCTCAGAATATAAAATTAATGCCGAGATTATGTAAGGTACTCATGCCGAAAATTTTTTTATTCTAGAAATCTAACAATAAAACTATAAAACACTGCAACGATATAGAAAAATTTGAAACCATTTTGGGTTAAAAACGACGACGACGTTTCCACGTTCGCTTAACGTCATTTTAGTCCATCAGCTGAGAGCCGAAAATTTGGGTTTATGGCTCACTTAAGGGGAACAGCCAAAACATGTCTTATCTTAATTTTTGACTACCAAGCATCATAAAAATGTATGATAGCAAGGAAAGAACGGTAGCTCTCACTTTGTAAAGCGAATTTTGAATTTTGCCCTACATACCCTTCTTTTGCCGCCATCTTGGATTTTTGGGAACGCTTAAAAGTGGTTTGTATTCCTTTAATGTACCCGAATCGTGTTTTAAATGTAAATGTTAAACGTATCGGAACTACAAACTTGATGTCCATTTGTTCAAGTGCTTGAATTATCAGTACATGACGTCATAAGTGACATCATAACGCCTGATTATTGGTCACAATATGATCATTTTGCACTGATAATCATTGCAAAAACATTGTGGGGTACTGTTCTCAAAATTATTTCATAAAAAGAGGGCAAGTAGATAAAATATTTGTTTAAATTGCAAGTTTGTTGAAACAAAGCCCTCAGAACATTTGCCTGTTTCCGACATCCAGCACCGGTTCCCAAACACACGGTCTCACAAACGAAAGTGCGAACGTGTTTCCTCTGAACCATGATCTGATCTGGTGGGTGAATGCACTGTATGCAGTTGTTAGGGTTCTAGGTTAGCCCAGGAAGCTTCTTCACGAGTATTGGGCTATCACTTCATCACAGACCTACATCCTTATGGGGTTGGCTCCAGCACGCATCAAAGAAGACATCAAAGCTGTGGGAAAGTTGGTGGATCAGGAAACAAGATGCAGCGCTAATGAGCTTCTCCACGCTTGGGTATCAAAGCGACAACAGGAGCAAGTGATGACTTATTGCAGGCCAAGGGCTAGGTAAAGGAAGCAGTGGATGACTTTATAACGACCTTTGCTCATCTGATCCCGCTTCAGATCACTTAGATCCATTGAAGAAAGCCAAGCTGAAGTCTTTTAAGGATCTGTAGGCTGTGCGCAAGGTTCACAACTAGGATGTAATACTTCCTCCTCGTATGGATCGAGATGTATTTGCTCTGATGGCACTTGTCGGTCTCTTGCTGATCCTTGTGGACTCCCGCGAAAAACAACTGCACAAAGCCTCCCAACAGAAGCAAAACTCTCCCAACAGCTAGAGTATCACAGTCACCGAGAAATACCCAGAGAACGCAACCAGTATTTTCAGTGTACCTGGAATGGTGGTCTTGCAGAAGTTGAATATCCCGCCCTCTGGAGGTATGTCTCATGTGGTTGCTAAGAAAGTGTTTGAGTTGGTAATGAGCACCGGCAACAGGCACGTGGAGAAGTGTTCAACATGTATCGGGAGGTATCAATAAAGAATGTCGAAAGATTTTAAAGAGTGTCTACCTCTGGCGTTGAACAGTACAAGAACATACTCCCTAACTATGCTGCGAAGTCAGGGAACAAGAATTTTCAGTGTCACTGCAAACAAGCCTGACATTGTCAATTCCCTCGTGTTACTGTGGAAGAAAGAAGCATTCTGAGGCAGGCTCGGTGACCGGATCATGTACGTGACAACCGAAGATCAGTGCTAGAGACTAAGACGCAGCCACATGCGCACCAGTTCCTGAGATAGGGTGTAATCATGACGAGGCTGGTTCTCCATGCTCGGTTCGTGGGAGGCAGGTGCGTCATCCACCCCGACACTGATATCTTTGTCCTACTGCTTGGTCAAAGCCAAAACCTTGGAATGTGCTACATGAAGAATGGAAGAGGCGGAAAGACCAGAATGATAAAATTTCTTTAGTTATTAACAGCTTGGAGAAGTAACTTGACCAAGGCATTGACAAGCTCTACTTCATGAAAGTCCTAATTGGCATACACAGGATCACAGGCTGTGATACTCTCTGGTGAGCAGTTCAGCTTATAATTCTCTAATACAGTGAAAGGTAGGTCCCAGCTATGGCGAGAATTGGGAAGGAGTGAACAGTATCCAGAGAGATACTGGAGGAAGCACTCATGTGACAGCTGTACGAGAAGGGATGCCAGAGTATGGATGCGCTGCGCTATGAATTCCACTGTGCCAGAAGCGGGAAAGTCTAGCCAGAGGTTTTGTAACCATGTCATTCATCTCTATGACGTCGCGTTACTAGAGAAAATTATCAAGTGGCAATCTGGAGAGGAGCCGTCACCGCAGAGAAGGCAGTTGAAATACGACGCTAGTAGCTGAGTATTTTGGACAATTTTTGAGGTGTTTGGAAAGGTGCTCAAACAGAGTCTTGAGTGTTTCAAATAACTTCTCGATCGGAACTAAAACTAAGGATAAACAGAAAACTAAAATCGTAGAAATATCTGCTAAAACAATCAGATATTCAAACACCGTCACGGTCATGATTTACCGTGTTTAAGCTTGATGAATTGTTTATGACTTGGAGAAGTTATAGATCCAAATGCAAGTGACAGCAGTGACAAAGGGCGTTATACAAGCCTGGCGTTTCTGTACTCGAACGAGCTCTAGACTGAAGTTTGGACCTAGTTACATGTATCTATGTTGAGTTATGTATATTGGTTCATGGCGTACTGTGCTTAATTAACTAAACGTAGAAAAAGGTTTTTTCTAGTACAGTGATTTGGAGCACCTTATTGGTAATTTAGTTATTTCAGATGGTTAAAATAGAGGTTGAATATATAAACTAGAAAACAAAATGGCGGCCCTTGTGACGTAATATATGACGTCATCATAGCTTGCACAACAACAGACAACACTGAAATAATATCTAAGATACTAATTTTCCCAAATATACGCCCAGGCAAAGTATTAAGTGCCTCTAAGAAAAGAAACATATAAGAAAATATTATTTAGAATTCCAAGATGGCGACCAAAAGGATCGTATTGGGGGTAAATTTAAAATTCGATTTACACAGTGAAAGCTACCGTTTTATCCTTGCTATCATGCATTTTTATGATGCTTAATAGTGAAAGATTAAGAATATACAAGTTTCGTTTGTTCCCCTTAAGTGAGCCATACAACCACCCCAGCTGATGGACTATTTTTTTGATTGTTTAGTTTTTGAAATGTTCTTCATTAAGGAATTGAGCCCTGTGTTAAATACACAAAAAGACTCAATTCGTGCCAAACTTTTTACGTGACTCTGCGTGCAAATATTTTATTTTGGATATGTTTAGCACTTTTGAGAATTTTTTATCAATTTTTTATCATTGATTTCTTTGCATTCGTGTCTCTTAGGTATTCTTAGTTTATTTTAAAATTTGTACCCATTTTATTCACTCGGTTGACTTCATAATGATGTTAAGCGAACGTGGAAACGTCATCGTTGCTTTTAAACCAAAATGGTTTTAAGTTTTTCCATATTGTTGCAGTGTTTTAGAGTTAAATTGTTAAGAAATCTAACATTAGATAAATGGAATGCTGGAATGATATATTTCAAGATAGCAACTCTTATAAAAAGGAAACAGGCCAGAATTTTAGCGTGGGCAGTCCTGGTTTGACAGTTACTTTGTACATTGTAGATGTATTACGAACCACGTACTGTCTCTGTACAGAGAATGTCATAATATATTAACAGCGAAATTTTTTGTCATTACCACTACTGTTCTACCTTTTTACAGGATCATGTTACTGCAGCATACACAAACACATCGCCCAATTTGATAATAAGAGATGAAGCGTCTGCCACTTTACAGTCGCGCCAACCAGGAGACTTGCCCAGTGGAGAAAATCAGTCGAATCAAGTTAACTCGGACCAGGAATATATGCCACTTAATCCGGCAACCAAGTTACGGAAATGGGAAATCAGCCGGGAATATGTTCAGATCTCAAAAGTGATTGGAACAGGGACTTTCTCTCAGGTTGCTAAAGCATTGGCTTGGAATATCAATGGAATAAAGGGACTGACAACTGTGGCTGTTAAAATGCTCAAAGGTATGTGCATTACATAAGTGGGTGTGTAGAACAAGGGCGTGTATAGCCCAGGGAGGTCTCTATAGTGAATGATTAATTTTCTTCAACCTTTGCTACTTGTGCGCTGCGACTTGCAATTTCAATTCAAATTGGCGAGATCTTGTGTCAAATTCATCACCACTACCATCATCTTCATTTTGTAAGTAGATTCCAACTCCGCCACAGGCTTTTGACGTACGATAGTTGGATCAAATTGTATCCAGTGATATTTACCCTAACCCAGGGTTTCGACACACCGATTTCAGAAAATAATTTTTTGCATATTTCTCCACATTATCTTAAATTTATCAAAATTCATGAACAAGCTTCGTGCATTTACTTGCATTGTAGAAAAACTGACTTTGTTGTTTAGATCTAATTGATCATTGACTTCTTTCTTAACAACGTATTTACCAGTGGGCAGCCGAGTAACAAAGCAGGAGTCGGGATCACGATAACTAGAGAGCGGATTACATAACTCGAAGCCCTCAACGGGGTTAAATAGAAGAGTTTCAAGGCGACCACTGTCGTGATTTAAAGGTTTGTGAAATAGCTCACCGAGGGCCAAATTTAAGAGGCAGTCTGTAAGAGCGGAGCGGTCGATCTGGTTTGAAAAATAGATTTCGTTCATTTCTTGCTTGTTGCAAGACATTCATGTGCTTATACTAAAACCACAATCTTTTCGATCAGATCGTTTAAATTTTTTGTGCTATAGGGAATTTTCGGTTCACCTGAGTCGAGGCTCGTGGCGACCATTGTCAACGCCTAGATTTAACACATCTTTACCGTCCTATATGTCCTAACTTCCTTGTTCTTTTTGCAATTGCAAAGAAAACGTGAAGCTGGACATGTTCCACTCCTCTCGTCACTTTAAGAACGGCTTCCACCAAAAACTCCATTGGAGGATTAGGTTCGTTATAACTAGAGCAAAAAAGCTGAACTTTATTGATTGACATGGTTAATAGCAGAAGTCTCCATATAACAAACATTAGCTAGAAATCTATTCCCCTCCTGACTGGCGTTTTCTGTTATAGTCTGAATTTGGCCGCTGGCCTTCGACATTTCAAATCACTTGGGTAAGAGCCACGAGAGTGGCATAGAACTATTATCTATCCTCCTAAAAATGAAATTAGTATTTTTTGCTCTGATTTACCAGTTTACCCTAGTTTTAATTTTACATTCGTACTCAGAAAGGAAAAATTAAAATCCACTTAGAAGTCATCTTTTCTCCGTTTCTGATAGAAGATGCACCGAGCTCTGATAGAAAGGATTTGCTTTCGGAGCTAGATTTGATGAAGAAACTGAAGCCGCACCCGCATGTCATCAAGCTAATGGGATGCATTACTGAGACTGGTAAAATTGAATAATTGTTGCTTTTATAGCTTCTTCTGTTGAGAAAAAAATGCAAAGGATAACCTGCAATAATCGCATTCCTCTTTGCAGAACCGTTACCTGTTCTTATCGAGTACATACCTTACGGTGATCTGCTGGGTTACTTGAGAAAGAGTCGTGGTCTTAATGACACCTACTTTAAGGACCCGGATGTTAAACCCCAGACAAATTTGACGTCACAGCAGCTGACGCAATTTGCTTGGCAGATCGCTGATGGAATGAGTTACCTTAGCTCCATTAAGGTGAGAGAGGAAAGTTTCCTTTATCTTTTTTAAAGTGTTTTGAACGCCGAAACAAACGAACAAACTACATTTGTTAACCCGGCTGAAGATTATCAGCATAGTATAGGAAACGTATGTTTTGTATAAACTGGTTTACATATTTGCCTTGTAGTAGTCCGATGAAGAAATCCATGGAACCATCAGGACTTGTCTAACTTCTCTAACAATAACTTGAGAGGCGTTACCTTGGAAATAACGATTATATGGAATATTAACTATCTTACCCTTTATCCTTTCTAAGGTTTGCTTTTTTAATTTAATTTGTTTTAGTCAATAGACCCTTTGCATAAATGGCGCCCAAATTTGAATAACAATACTTTATACATCCTCGTCCTTATGTTTCCAGACAAAGGATTTTTCACATGGTTGTGAGGCTTAGGATGTATAAGTATTGTTATTTGAATATCGCCGCCATTTATGCAAAGGGTCTATAGCGGAGTAAAGTGAGACAATATATATTCAACGTAGTAGGATACCAGATATACCACCAGCAACGTACAATTGTTTCCTTCAGATAATTCATCATGACTTGGCGGCCAGCAATGTTCTTGTTGGTGAAGGACAGAAATGTAAGGTGACAGATTTTGGGATGGCGAGGAATGTTCAGCGAGATGATATTTACACCAGACAAAGTCGAGTGAGAATTTAAACGTTCTGGTTGAGATATTGTGATTCAGTTTTATGCAGCAGTTCAGTACATATTGATCTTGACAGAGACAAGGAACCACAATATATAGATATAGCTAAGCCTAAAAGCGGAACTCTTGATTGCAATGAGTGAAGCTTAAAGGAAAAAGAGGTTCTGTTTTTCTTCGATAAGAAACTCAAGGATGATCAATTGTGAGCACGTAATTGCTCAGCGTGTGGTTTCACTATTATTTTATCCACTTAATTTTAACAAACTATACCCAATAAGCGTACTCAATTTCTCCAAGATTGTTAAGAAATTTCGTCCCCAATATATCAGGGAATTTCCAAGAGACGATTGTGCAAGGAATATGTCGCGAGAAAAGTAAATAACGCGCCAGGGGTTATTTCGCACCAAAAGTTTTGCCCTGGGACGTACTCCCTACACAAAATCAGGAGTTGGGTAGTTCTTTCTCGAGTTTCGTTCCGTCCTAACTTTTATGACAACATGATTTTCAATTGTGACACTTGTCCCATTTTCTTGCCACAAAATATTAACGAAGACAGCGAAAAGGTAAATGACTAGAAATTATGTTCTTCTATATCATCAGACATTATCACAGGTATTTCAGGCTGAACAAAGTTTTCTGTACACCAGCTTAATTAGTAACTCGTATGTCTGTGTAAAACAGGGTCGTCTGCCAGTGAAGTGGACTGCTTATGAAGGTTTACTTTACGGGACATACACCACACAAAGTGACGTGTAAGTTACTTTTATTCTGCAGTATCAACCATGCTACAAACTCTTCACGTAACCATACAGATTTAATCTGCATCATCTTAGTAAAAGTAGCTTTTAAGAAGCTTTCGTGTTAATTACAGCATAAGATATAATGTATTTAAGTGCAATTTAATGGAGTTTACAACACAGCGGCCAGCGGCATTGTTAGCTACGCATGTGGAAAGATTCCATGCGTTTGACTGTTTGTAAGCCTCCACGCTCCCTTCCTTCCCATGAGCCAGGATTTGCCAGCAATGCGAGTATAGCGTGCTTCTAGGCGTTGGCTATTATATAAGTGAAAGCGCATGAATGTCACAGAAACCCAACCACCTCTTAGCGATCAGGTTGTTTTTTTTTATTTTTATGAACGAATTTGTTCATTAAGGCAACCGCAGCATTTGTAAGACTACAAAGGTTTTTGTCATTAAACTACTTTTATTTTAACCTAATTCGAACGCTGTGAACAATTCATTGATCGTTTCTGTTAATTTTCAGGTGGAGTTTCGGTGTAGTTCTGTACGAAATATTTACTGTGGGTATGATTTTTCTGCCATTAAAATAGAATACTTTTATCAATTAGGCCCCTTATCTACATAGTCAAGAACAATTTCTTGTTTATTTACGTTGTTTATAGGTGGCTCTCCGTATCCGGGGATTAACGGTCGGGAAATTGCAAACAAGCTTCAGCAGGGATACCGGATGCCAAAACCTCAACACGTTGATCATCAGCTGTGAGTGTTGTTGCTGGTATCTACCTTGCACGTCAAACTTTCCTTTTTTCATATTTCTGAAACAATCATCCACAACCGGTCGCATGCTTATGGCAATTTCAATCGTATCAGTTGACAAATTAGCGTTATCGGATTTTACTAGTTTCAGTTCTGGTGCCAACACCTTTTGTGCCACAGACTCAATATTTTTGGTTCGTCAGCGCAATTTTAACCTAACTTCTATTCCAGACACAGAGTCGAGATATTAAATGTTCAAGGATTTTTAGCAACTTATCTTGATTCTTTCCTGTCCTTTACGATAATCCTCAACTCTATTCCCGAAGATGCTTTGTTCACATTGAATTGTTCACATCCACGAAAAGTTATCCAAGTTATATTTATGCCATCAGGGTCCATTACCTGTAACGGACTCCTGACTTCATATGGTGAAATAATTCCGAAACATAACGCTGTTGATGTTGGCCATTTCTGTTTAGTTACCAGATTATGCTGCAGTGTTGGCAAGAGAATCCAGACGACCGACCGACATTCTCCTCGCTTAAAGACACCATCACTAAAATGACGCAAAATAATAATGTATGTTTCATTTCTTATTTCCTATTATCTTTCCTTTTAGCTTAACGTTCAGAGCATAACTGATTTGGAAAAAATGTGCAGGAGTTTTTATTCACAAATACTGATTGAGTTAATTTTCACTGGTCTTTTTCAGCACACGTATGTCAACATGAAAGAATACGATACCAGTTTGTACTCAAATGTTGACGACCTTCTTGTATAGAAGTGAAGACCGTTAATAAGCTGTTGAGGACCCGTGCAACAATGAGAGTTTTACGTCATATTTTAGTAGCAGATTTGCCTGTAATTAACAATTATTTAAATGTCCAGCAGTTATCACCCGTACTGAGGTAAATAATTGTTTCATTTAGCAAAATAGCCGACCTCAAAATCACACTTTTTTTATAAGCAAAAGAAAAAAAAACATCAGAGGACCGACGAGAAACGTTGCAGCTCGTTGCATTGTTTCATTGAGTTTGATTGTTTTACTGTTCGTTTTCATCGGCAAATCACACTACTGCGTCACTGATATTTCGTACTTAGTTAAGAATTGCAGTTATGAAACCTGCTGCTAAAAACTGCGCCTTCCACGAGATTCCTCGCACAGTAGCGAATAACAGAAAATTATTTAATGTCTCAATAAGGTGGCTCTGACCCCGTGGACATAATTTTTTTAAACTAGAGCAACAACGCAACATTATGCTGTTGGCGATTGCTTTACGATTTAAAATGTAATGAAGAATGCTTCGAAAATTGCTGTAAATGCTACGCGTGTAGAAGATAATTTAAATAAAAGTGGCTTACGTTATGCTCGTATTGCGTTATTTTGATATTCCTTAACATACTTATGATTTACTCGAAACAATATTAAACCTTTAATAAATTCACCAACAAGCATTTCTCCAAACCGAATGACTTGGACAAAGAAAACGAGCAGGTTGAAAGAAAAGGTCCTCTACGCCCTTTTCAGTCTTAGAAAAGACACAAATCTCAGCAAATTACCCCCACTCTTAGGGAAAAAAATTTCGATGCAATTTTCTCTCCTATTTTTTCACATATAACAGTGAAGTCTGGGGTGCATATATAAAATCTGATCTCAAGTCTTAGGACAGTTCCCAGATCGAAAAAACCCATCTCCAATTCTGTACTTAGAAGAATTCGTTACTTAGAAGAAAGCAATAAGGTATCCAATGAAGCATGTAGAGCTGAGCTTGGTAGGTTTCCTCTTGTTATAGCTGTTAACTACTCCGGATGGCAAAAGTTTTATTGCTTGAACACACACACTAATAATGAATGAAATGCCGAGCTAAACCTACAAGTTTTTATACTTATGTAAATCTTAGAAAGTTCCAGAAGCGTCTCTGCATATATTTGGGCTTGCGGGACAATGCATACTAATTATCAAACACTCTGCATTACGACTATGCCTTAAAGGTGGCAGAATAAATAGTACTACATAAGCTGATTATGTAACATCTCCCCTCTAATCGAAAATAGCTTAAGGCCTTAACTGAAATGCTGAAACTAATTAAATTGTCTCTATAAGTCTTTTAGGTCTTGTAATCACACGTCTTGGTCGTTCACTGCTAGTACTCTCGTCACGCTTTACACTCTCGGCAGATATCGGAACAGTCTCTTGAGATGGACGAATGAAGCGACGATTTCTTACCAACTGGGCTCCGTTAGTAGTTTCGACATTGTACGATCTCGGTTGAGACGCTACTGGCGTTTTGGTAACGGTTGCTGGGGTCCATTGGTAACACTGGGGGTGAACTTGTACGTACACTCTCTGATTCTGTGGCAGTGAAGGTAGATCCCTTGCAGTCTTGTTGTAGTGCTCGCACATTTTGTCCTTGTCTTTCACCATTTGCTCTCGGACAACCTGACAGTGGGGATTCTGGATAGGGGATCTGGTTGGAAGTAATGCTCTGTACTTTCGTCCATTCAATAGCTCTGCAGGTGACGGTATGCTGGTAGTAAGGGGTGTGGCTCTGTAGATCAACATAGCTAAGTTTGGATCATGTCCTGCGGCTGCACACTTTCTCATGCACTGCTTGACCGTCTGCACCATACGTTCAATGAAACCATTACTCTGCGGGTAACGAGGGCTGGACGTGATATGGTCGAATCGGTACTGGTTTGCAAAGGCTGCAAATTCCTTTGACGAGAATGGGGGGCCATTGTCTGTCATAACGGTTTGAGGTACCCCATATTCGCTAAACACCTGCTTCAGAATCTCGGTGGTAGCTTGCGGTAGTGCTGCGTACTTTTCTGACCAAAGGAAACCTACTGTAATAGTCCGCTATCAGGAGATAAGTGGTAGACTGAAACTCGAAGAAATCAATTCCTAACTTTTCCCAAGGTCCTTGAGGAACTTCATGGGGCAACAGTGTTTCACGTTGTTGGCTCCTCGAGAACGTCTGGCACACTTCACAGCTCTGGGCTGTCTGTAGTAAATCTGAGGTTATTGCTGGCCAGAATACTGCTTCTCGGGCTCTCAGCTGCATCTTCTCAAAACCAAAATGACCTTCGTGAATGGTTTGGAGGACTCCGTTACGCAGTTTCTCAGGAACTATGAGTCTATGGCCTTTGAACAACAGACCATTCTCTGCGCTGATCTCTTCTCTGTACGTCCAGTAGTCTATAAGAAGTGGGTGGCAATCTTTCTTTAATTCAGGCCAACCATTTATTACCACTTGCATCAGTAAGCCGGAAGTAGTGTCTTCTGCAGTTGCGCGTCTGAAAACTCCAATTCTCGTGGAACCGGCGGGGATTTCGTCTGTGAGCATGTGAACTGGGATGAATTCTTCCTCGTCTTCTCCTTCTCTAGGTGTTGGCTGAGGAGACACTCTGGATAGTGCGTCAGCTACGGCATTATCCTTTCCTTTCAGGTATTCAATGCTCACATTATACTGGGATAGTCTCAGCAATAGCTTCTGAAGGCGTGGTGATTTAGACACTATGGATTTCTTCCACACGCTGACCAATGGCTTGTGATCTGTTTGCACCGTCGCTGTGTATCCATACACATAATGATGAAATCTTTCAAGGGCAAAGACGACACTGAGCAGCTCTCGTTCAATGTTCGAGTAACGTTGTTCTGTCTCGATGAGGGTTCTTGATGCGTAGATCACAGGCTTACCATCTTGGAGTAGAACTGCTCCTAAGCCTTTCTTGGATGCGTCTGACGGAATAGTGCTAGCTTTGGACTGATCAAAGTATGCCAACACTGGTGCACTCGTAATCTCCTTCTTAATAGCCTCAAATGCTGCTTGCTGCGAGCTCTCCCAGGTAAAGAGGGTGTCCTTCTTACAGAGCGCTCTAAGCGGTGCTGTTAAATCTGCCAGTGCTGGACTGAACCGGTTTAGGTAGTTCACCAGTCCTAGGAAGCTTTGCACATCTTGAAGGTTCTCTGGTGGTTTCATTCCTGTGATGGCTTGCACTTTTTTAGGGTCCATCTTGTACCCGGCTAGGGTAAGATTTCCTCCAAAGAATGCACAGTCTTGAGACTTGAACACAAATTTGTTTGCATTGAAGGTGAGATTGTTAGGTCTCGCTTTTTCTAGCAGGGTGATGACTGCAGCGTCATGGGTAGTTTCTTCGTTGTCATGGCAAAGGATATCGTCAACGATTCCAGCGCTATTGGGGACACTTCTCAGCACTCTGTCGATTCTTTCTTGAAAAACATCTCCTGCTACCTTTAGCCCAAAGTGTAGGCGCAGCCATCGGTACTTCCCCCAGGGTGTATTGAAGGTTGTCAGGAAACTGCTCTCTTTGTCAAGAGGGACGTGCCAATACCCCGACTTCGCGTCAAGCAAGCTGAAGTACTTGGAATGTGCTTGCTCCGGTAGGATGTCATCAACTGTTCTGCTGTACCACTGATTTCTCTTTATCGCTTGGTTAAGATCTTTTGGGTCAAGACATAGCCGTAAGGAACCATCTGGTTTCTTAACTTGGACAATCGAATTAATCCACTCAGTGTACTCCTTTACTTCTTTAATGACTCCAAGCTGTGTTAATCTCTTCAATTCTGCTTTGTAGGGCGGTTTCAGGCTAACTGCAACTTGGCGCGGTGGGTGTTGAACGGGTTTGTAGCCTTCTTTTAATTGGATACGATAAGGTCCACCTGGCAAAGTTCCTATGCCTTGAAACACATCAGCGTATTCCTGCAGTAAATAATCCTTAGTTGTAGGCAACGAATGTGTCTTTCCATTAATAGTGATCTTCTCTTGAGAACGCTTGTGGATCACTGGTACCACTGGATCAGTGCATTTTTGAACTCTTGGTATTACCGGACCATTAGTGGTTTTCGCCGGCTCTTCTACGAGTGTCTTGATAGACCTATCTGTCTTAGCCTGGATAGCAGGTTTCTGGATCTCAGGGAAACTGACGTATTCCATGACTAACGCTTGCTTCCTGCCTAGGATCATATGACCTTTGCTGTCTGCGACTTCGCACAAAACTCTGAATGTCTTGTTACCATGGTAAAGGTACACAATGCAGGATCCAAGGTTTTCCACTGGACTGTCAGTATAGCCTTTGAGATTCACGGTTGGTTTGCCCAACTTCAAGTCGTCTCCGAAGAGTGCTTTAGCCTTGTACAACGGCAGAATGTTACAACTTGCTCTGGTATCAACCTCGCAATCAATCTGGAAGATTTGTGATGAAAATTCCTGGCTGATCCATAACGGGCGGATGTGAGGTTCTGATTTTGGATGATTGGGACTTTCCACTGTTACTGTCTTGAGGTGATGAATAGGCGCGTTGAAGTAAACTGGCTCGTATTCATGCAGTACGCAGTCCACACACTCGGGAGCTGTTGCAGAATGGACTTGTAACTCATTGACACGTGCATCTTTACTCTTTGATCTGCACACGGAATCGTAATGCCCTTCCTTCCCACACTTGAAGCACTTTGCCTTCTTTGCGGGACACTCACTTTTGGGATGTGACGGTTTCGCTCCACATTTGAATCAACTTTCTCTTTTGGACTTTACTTGTTTCTGATCCTTGGTACCTGTCCTATGGGGCTGATCGTTGGAACCGGGTCTTTGGGGCTGCTGTCTGTTCCACTTGGTTCCTGTCTGCCTGTTTCCTTGGAGTTTATGAACTTCCATTTGTAGTGGATCGCCTTTGAATTCCGGTCGCATGTAACCAAACTGGTGTGCTGTGGCATCCTGATTCTGGGCGATTTCCTTTGCCTCTTCCAGCGTCAATGCTGAGCCTTTTTCAATGCACTTGTAATAGGCCTCTTTGGAGCGTAGCCCAATTACTATTGCATCTCGAAGTAGTCGATCGCGGGCTTCTGGAGGATATTCACACTGGTCGCACAGAATAGTAGCTTTGTCAATGTACTCTGCAAGGCTAAGATCACCTTGCTCTAGGCGGCGGAAGTTTGATGCGGCTACGAGTGCGTTGGATTTCGGCTTTGTCCACTCCACGAACTTTTTTAACAACACGCTTGGATCTCCCGTCTGTTCCGTGGTGAGATTCAGTGACTTTATGTGCGTTCTTCCGGTTTTTCCTGCCCAATTGAGAACATAATTTGCTTTCACGGCTTTGCTCTTCGAAGCTAACGGACCATTCAAAAGGAGTTCACATTCCTCAACCCAATCTAAGCACTTTTGCTAACATTCGGGGCCCGGCGTGAAGTTTCCTTTCGGCGCTGGTAAATGCTCCAATTCAGCCATTGTGGATTGAGAGAATTTATCTTTCCGAAAAGCTGGCGGTGATCGTTGTCGACGTTAGTCTTGGCTGGGTTTGTAAATTCCTGACATCATGTTAACTACTCCGGATGGCAAAAGTTTTATTGCTTGAACACACACACTAATAATGAATGAAATGCCGAGCTAAACCTACAAGTTTTTATACTTATGTAAATCTTAGAAAGTTCCAGAAGCGTCTCTGCATATATTTGGGCTTGCGGGACAATGCATACTAATTATCAAATACTCTGCATTACGACTATGCCTTAAAGATGACAGAATAAATAGTACTACATATGCTGATTATGCAACAATAGCTATCAATCAGATAATAATCAGTCACTCCTTAGAGGGACGATGGCTCTATTGTCAAACAAATCCTTTTAATGTCAGAAGATCTTCATTACGTTGGTAAAAATAGTTTGGATTCTAAGTAGTAAGTATGTCTAAATCTTACAATTTGCATTATTTTGATCTTACGTACTCAGTAACTAATGCTAAAATCAAACAACCTTTTACAACACTGAAGGTATTTATGGTCAGGCAAATAAAGCTAGTTGTTGTTAGTAATAAAACCCCGTTTTTGAAGTACATAATTTGCTACAACCCTCGTGAGATGAGGATCGTTTGAATTGCTTTGTGTGCATTATACTGACTCTTCCCATAGTGCATTTCACATTGGATAATTAAGAACTCATTCCAAAGACTTTTTGTGAAACATCTCCCTTAGATGCATGATATCTTTAGATGATAGCTATATAATATGTATCCATTTTTAGACATAAGTCACTGAACAAGAGATACCAAAGATGAGACCTTATTTTTCCTTTACTATAGTAATACAGCTCTTGTTAATCTTAGTGTTTTTATGCGGTGATGCAGTGATACAGTGAAAACCCGCGTATAAGAATAGGGATTTGAAGAACCTGTAAGGTTAACACTCCTAATTTAGACCCCCTTTACTTAAGAACTCGTCATACATTTATACAAGAACCTGTTTAGGCTGACTTGGAAAAACCCAGGTTTTTATACACGGGTTTTTGTTGTACAAAAAACCTCATAAGCTACAACAAAGGAGTCTTACTGATTTCTTAGTGACCACATGTACTTGTCCAACAGCTTAAAGTTACTTCACAATTTGCCTGTTTTCGAATTGCACCAAACTAGAAAGAGAAATGAAGCATTGCTGAGTTGGTAAGAAGGATTTGTTTTTGCCCACTTGTACAACCAAGATACCACGTGCAATATAAAAATGGAAAGGTCACAGCTGCCGGTGACCGAACATCCTACGAAAATCCCGGTTCCAATTTTAATCTTGCGCATGCGTCCAAGCTCGATTATGATTTCTGACCACGTTTGGAGAGATTAGAGAAGGTGATGCTGGCTCACTTACCGTTGCGCCATTCTTCGTCTGAGAACGAGAATGAGATAAGAATGGAACAGAGTACTGCACGTCCTTTGATTTATATCTTACAGCAAAGATGCACGATTGTTTTTAGGTGAATGAGGAAAAAGCCTTAACTTTCAGGGTATGCATGCATGTTAGTCCATAACCTAACCTTAACCTACAAACCCTAGATGGCCTGAGGCCGCTAGCCACCCAGGCCTCTATCATGGTCTGAGTTAGTTTTTCTTTAGAAGGGTTTTCATGGTCACTTATTCTGGTTGGCATAGTACTGGGTAAGGGTCATCAGTAAGTCGTCCGAACGATGCAAGAACACTTTATAACAAGTTCATCAGAGCTCTTCTGTTTTTCGCTGTTAAATCACTTTACGAAAGTTTGAAGTTGGCTATCAAATACGTTAACAACCTAACTTTGGATTATTTCCATCAGCAGCCTGAGAGTTCTAACCGAGGAGATAGAATTTCAAATACAATTTCAAAGACGCATTCGTTGGAATCCTTCAACTAGGCTTGGTAGCTTGTAAAGTTTCTACACAACAATTGAAACTCAATAAACTATCATTTTAGCCATGATTGTTTAGGCTTATAGTTGCAGAAATCTAGTCCACTGAAGAATGAGTGGACAAGTGAACGAGGAGGCACATAATACGTCTAGGAACTGAGTAAGAAAGGGATCAGTAATGCACGAAACATTAATGAAAGAGATAAACGTTTCTCGGTTTCAAAAGAACTGATGATGTCTATGGTGGAAAGAAAATCAACAGCAGTAAGAATCGGAGTTTCAGGAATAGGCCATTTCTGAGTGCCTCTGTTTCAAAACGAGTCCTCGTGCAAAACTTCTGATATGAAAATGAGTTTAATGTACATGAAAATGAACCTGTAGGCGGAAAACAATATGAACGGTTTCGTACGAAGACTCGTTGTGACACAGAGGCAAAAGGCAACTCGTAAATTGCCTATTGGTGCAATGTGCATCAGTTTTTATCCCTAATTTATTCTCATCTTTTGTTTTAACAACGAAAACAAAAGACGAGAATAAATTAAGGATAAAAAAGCACACATGCTGCACTAACTCTTGAAACTCCGATTTGGCTTATTACGCCAAGTACGGCAAATCGCGCAGCGAGTGTCGCACTGTTGGCATTTGATTTGGAAAATTGCGATATTTTGGTAAAGAGGTCGCCTACACGAGGTGATCACTTAGAGAAGAGGTTGCATAGTCTGTGGTTGTTTACCGTTTACCCCAAAAATTCTCGAAATACGTTATGGAAATTTCCCCTTCGAGAAAAGAAGAAGTCCAGTTGAAGTTTCTCCAAATAAATTGTTGAAGAAGCCCAAGTAGTCCAGTCCCAGAACTCTACCTATCCTCTTCTTATATTGTGGTTTAACCCAGACGGGAGAAAAGTGAGTCCAAGATAATTTGCATGTGCATGCTCAGAGCGAGCCACTCAGAGTAGACAACAAGCAGAATAGACGGGTGGAAGAGTATTGGTCTTCAAAGCTGTTTGGCATAGTAGCTAACAACCTCATTATTTGCCCATATAGATACCTGACCAAAGTTAACATACATGTAATTTATCCAGGAAAGGAATATCCTGCTCAGTGCTCACTGAGAGAGATCCCCCTCTCAGTCTACAGAGTACGAGGAAAAACTCCTCTCTTGCTTCCAAGCTCCTTTTTCTACCTTTGTTCGTACATTCCTCTGGTCTCTCGGTTTCATTTTCGTTCTCATCACAAAAATACACTTTGGGACCTGACACTTCTTTCCTTTGATAAGCAGTACCTAATGTTCTCCCCATTCGTTCCAGTGTTTAAAAATTCATATACAGCATTAAATATAGCTAATTTAGGAAAGCCGGTGTAAAAGGCGATGTCATCGTCAGAAGTAAAATTTCGCAACTGAAAAACGCGAGAGTCTGCAAGACCCTTCTGATGCTTCAAACACTCTATTTTAGCCTTTAGCGCAGCATTTTCATGCTCCAAACTCTTCAGTTTTTCGTGAAGTTCTTTGAAATCTTCTGTCGTGTTTGCCTGCGCATCCGTGTCGTTTTGCACGTCATGATCAGGAGAGCTACCAGCCACCGGTAAAGTGCAGTTATCGGCATTGGTTTCAGTTGCACTCATGAGTTATTTGAGAGGTATCCGGTCACTTCGCCGCATGGTCATTTCGCCCCAACCAAAAGTCACTTCGCTCCATACGAAAGTTACTTCGCTCCATACAGAAGTTACTTCGCTCCATGAGATAATTTAAGTGTATATATGCTTAAAAGATTGTATTTGCCTAACTGATGTTATAGTCGTCCCATTTGTAAATACGATCTTGATGACATGTATGTAATTGTCAGTTTCGCTCGCCCTAATCTCTCTGTCCCCGACGCCATGCCGATGTTGATGCGTCCGTTGGTAATTCGCGCTCGTTAATCAATGGCCGATCGAATTTCAACCCTGTACGGTATGAATTGCATGTAAAAACCTTTTTGCTTAACATAAATTTTTAAACTCGAAATTAATTTAGCAAACCCAGACTGAATCTCTGTGCCTTTTTCTTCCACTACTGAGCAAGCATTTTTTGGCACTGACATTACTTTTGCCAGTCCTCTAAAAGGACCTGTTACTTTTCCCCAAGGTACTCCCCATACAGTAGTTATGTTCTGATTATTCCTGAAAGCATAGCATGAACAACCCCAAGAAGCGCAACATATTTGGGGATTCTTTCGTCCTTTCTTAGGCTTGTGGGTATTAGGGAATGAAGGTGGTCTAGTTGACTTCCAATCAGAGGTAGGTTACTGGTTGGAACAACTACCTCATGATCCTCTTCTGTAACAGAAGTGCCACCTTCAACTACTCCGTACCAAAATAATTCTTTCTCTGTTAAAATAACATCTAATGGCGAGTTACTGTCATTTCCAGTTCTTAGAATGCCCCCAGTTCAAAGCTGAAGAGGAGATGAACCACCTTCTGTGCTAAGACCATGGTGATTCCATTGTCTGGTAAATTCTTCCAGAGATTTTGTAAATTTCCTACAAATACACAAGACGAAGTGATAACAAATGAACTTCATTGACAGGGTCTAATAGGCCAGAAGTTTCCATCATGTTGAATTCGTCGATATAACTTTGAGAACACCACTGGCTACATCCTTATGAAGCCGTTGAACTCTTTGATTGTGTACGGAACTTCCGGTTATTATGCTTCCTCTGTTGACTCCCCGGCACTCCAACATCATTCGGGCCACGCCCATGCTTTCAAGACCGTGGTCACTTCTATTAAACTCTTGAAAGTATGCCATATGATTGGCAGGCATTCTGAAACAGGTCAAGTATTGTATCTGATTTGTTATTATCTGCACAGTACACATATGGTATGAACCTGGAATATCCATCAATAGCCGTGTGTACAACAAACCCCAACGTATCATTTTGTGATTTCCGTCGATGTGCCAGAGCGCATTTGGACATCGTACATTGTACTTTCGTCTACATATGTTTCCTCTCCACTGAAGTGCTGTTCCAACTGGATCCAGCTCGCGTATCATTTCTCTGACTTTCCATCGCTGCAGTCGTATACCCTTCTGTGTAATGCACCTAGCGTCCGGGTTTGACCAACTCCAGGAGTGACAGGCATTATTTCTTGCAGGATTTCCCTTAGTTCGCCGTTTCCAGCAGAAGACCAGTTCATCTCTTCCTCGTCATCGATTTGAAACTCTGGCCGCCTTTTTAGTTAGGGTTTTTGTGGAGATTCCGAGAAGTTCCGCTATTCTGACCCAAGGAAACTGCAATTCGCGGAGAAACTGTATTTGCTTTTTGGAACCTCCAGTTTCGGTTGACCTCTCATACCTATGTACTCCCTCTTGCATTGGTGGGCTAGCACATTTACTGTGTCTTCACTCAAATAATCTGCCATATTCTCAAAAAACCCCGAAGTCTTGTCAAGTGTGTGGACAGCTCATCCATGTTGCTATGAAAATATGCCATTTCTAAACCACGATCCGAACTGATGAGGTCGGGAGCTCTCTCTTTCAAAATAAAAACAGTTTCCCCAGCCTCTGAAAGCCTTTCGTGTAACACTTCTATTCTGTCCCAGTCCCCAGCAGATGAAAATACATAAATGCATTGTTCTGTTTCGGCAAGTAGCGCTTTTGTCCGTTCAAAAAATGATATGAGTCGATTCTCTGACCCAGCAATGCCACCTAGAGCCGCCATTTTGGTTCCGTCATTGGCCGCGAGAACCCTGGTTACAAAATCAGCATATGAAGCGCGCGGTGCATCATACCATAACGCATACGCATGAAAGTTTAGAATGCTCAATATAAGGATATTTGGGCATGGTTATATGATAATGACCATACAGAATATAAAGTATGTCAAGTATGTCATCTGTTCTGCTATTGAAGCCAAGGCATCAAAATTCAAATATTGCACTTCACTGAAACTTGACAGGAAGTTTAATATCTTGAAACGAAAATATGGAATTCCGCTGTTGTCGAACCTAAATAGCGATGATATTATCTCTAATTATTCACATCGTGTTTTGTCCGAGGTCGAGAAAAAAGTTTTGGCAAGAGGATTGCGGTTCTGTCTGCCGCCGAAGGAGGTGGATACATATGATGTTAAATGTTCTTTTGAGACCCTGTTAGGGGCAAATTCCGACAAGCGACATGGCCTTGAAAAGGCGACATGAGAGCTATGAATTGGCGACGAACGACAGACTACTCCAGGGAAATAGAGAAAGCGACACCAATGGCAAGATAGACCGACAACGAATTTCGGAACTGAGAATGAATCGATTGTTTTAAACGTCTGAGTCGAAGTGAAGACGCATTTCCAGAGTTTAAATGTGTTTTCCTCTCTCACGCGCGATGTCGACGGGTCGTGAAACTCAGGCTTTCTTATATACGCTAAAACGTTCACGTCCAATAAATCGAGTCCGTCAATTCTGAGTATTTTTTCTCACTCTCAGCTTAGTGAGCAGTGCCCTCAAACGCCTAAAAGCACGCTTAAGGAAAAAGGAAAGAGATCTTCGACCGTCTGCTTCATATTTTTATTAGTGGGTCACCAGTAGAAGAATATGAAGCTGTATTATCAACAAATTGCATTATGGAAGGAAAAGAGAGACAGGGGAAAGCTGCCAAGGTCTTGTCGTCTTCAGCAGAAGATAAGGGTTACGCCAAATTCAAAGGAAGAATATAGATAGGAGAGATTATCTGATTGAGGCCGTTGAGATTTTGAGTTAAAGAACGGTTCTTAAACATAAACATGGAAAAAAAAAGGTCATAGGTTCAATTGTACATTAGGTCCAAGTACTGACTGGAAAATGGCTGAAAATAGCAATTCCAAGTGTCTAAATTTCAAAAGTTCCTGGGGGGAGCATGTCCCCACATCCCCTAGGAGGTTAGCAACTTCAGCGCTCGAAAGCATGCCCAAGCCCTTAGAAAGGATGCCGCCAGCCCCTTAGAAGATTTTGAAAAATTGAAGTAGCTAAGAAGTCTTTTCCTTCATTCTGAGTCGAAATATGATGCTTTAAAAGTATCCATAAAGTAACCATTAAACCCACTGACGGGAGAAATGCTGACTCTGCATAAGAATTCCTACTGCTGAAAAGTGGTCGAAGCAAGTGCAAAGCATACAAGGAGTAAATTATATTCAAAGAGATACTTAATTATATATGTACTTGACTAAAATAGCAAGGAACCTTCAATGCGTGAGAAATAATCGTTTCAGCGTGAGAGCGCAAGATTGAATTCGTTTGCGTGAGTCTCATGCCCAATGCGTGAGACTTGAGAGCACTGTGTCGGCGTTTTTGTAATAAACAAAGGTATTTCGATGTGTTATACATGTAGCTTCGTTTTAATCGAAAAAGGTCAAATTTCCTGACACCAATCCTCTGAGACGAAATTCCGACAGGCGACATAGGAATCTTGCGAAATGCCGACATGGCTGGTGACGAATTTCAGACAGGGGATATGGGTACCCCCCCTAACAGGGCCTCTCTTTTGAGCTGCTTTTCCGGGATCTTCGTAGATTTGGGCCATCTTTGAGAAGTGAAAACCAGGACCGGTTGAAGAGTCAACTCAAAAATATCTCCTACAGTTACATCTATGCATATGACTTCCCTAAACAGAGACGCATTCTAAGCAGAGAGGAGTGGACACTTTTAAATGATTTACGTAAAGATGACAGCATCATAATAACGAAACCAGACAAGGGTAATGGAATTGTCATCGTAAACAAGCTTGATTACATTAACAAAATAAAGCAACTGGTCTCTGATAAAACTAAATTTAAAAAACTTACACAAAACCCAACGTCTACCCACAAACCTAAGTTTATCTCCGTAAACTAAGGAGGGATGGTATCATTGATGATGATACACTTCGCACAATACTGCCATCTGGTTCCACTCATGGCGTCCTCTATGGTCTTTCCAAGGTTCATAAATCTGTTTGCCCGTTTCGCCCTATTGTTTCCTCCGTTAACACTTACAACTACAATCTCGCATCCTATCTTGTACGTATACTCCAACCTATCTCCACAAACCAGTTTACAGTAAAGGACTCTTTTAGTTTCGCCGAATGGGCCAAGACATACAACCACAACGGTGAATTTATGTGCTCTTTTGATGTCAGCTCACTATTCACCAACGTTCCGCTTGATGAGACAATACAGATCTGTCTGGACAAATTATATGCCTTGGCCAATCCCCCAAAGTTACCGCGCTTTGTTCTGAAAGATTTACTTTTATTTGCCACTCAGAGGAGCCATTTTTTGTTTGATGGCCAACGACCAAATCGATGGAGTTGCCATGGGATCTCCTTTAGGGCCGGTTCTCGCCAATATTTTCATGTGCTCTTTTGAACAGAACTGGGTGTTGAATAACAATGCTCGTCCTTCCATCTGGTTTAGATATGTTGATGACACCTTACGTTATTTAATAATAAGGACACCGCTCTGCAATTTCTTCAATATCTCAATAGCCGACATCAAAACATTAAATTCACCATTGAATTTGAACAGAACCAAGAGATGCCCTTTCTTGATGTCCTCGTGAAATGCCATCCTAACAATTCCTTTTCGACTTCCATTCACCGAAAGAAAACTTTCACTGAACTCTACACTCAGTGGGATTCTTTTACACCTCGGAAGTACAAAGTTAACCTAATCCCCGCACCCTTACATATCGGTGTCTTCGCATCTGTTCGTCACCCAGTCTGTTACAGTCTGCTTTGGACGATCTCAAGAAGCTTTTGTCACGTAATGGGTACCCCCGTGGTACTATTACCTACATCCGGGGTATCTAATCGAACAGTTCGGTAATCGAAGCTAATATAATCGAACACCACTCGTTTGATTGCCGAACTCAATCGAACATAGTCGAACTCACAATAAAATTTTGCCGATCGAACACGATCGATCGTTCGATTATAATTTTAAACACAACTGCCTGTGTTGCAGTTATTGAAATGGTACGATTTCTGTCTGTTTACAGTCACATCGAAGATAGCCATATAAGCCACTTCCTTTCAACACCCACAGTACACCCAGGAGTAAGAGTCGTTGACATTGACTTTGTTTTGTTTTGTTTTGTTTGAACGTTGACATTCAGTATGAAGTTATTTTTCTTTATTCCCATTCCCATAAAGTCTGATAGTGACTATACCCTACGTGTTTTCACTAGTTTCCGGCGTCAAGAGATACCGTCCGAACAAAATTGCATCGGATTGGTTCGATTTGTTCGATTTTGCTCGATTGGTTCGAAAATCGAACTCATAGCAAAATAGATGTTCGGTTTCGTTCGATTGCCGAACCCAATCGAACACCAATCGTTCGATTGAGTTCGATTGGATTTTTGTTCGATTTTGTTCCATTAACACGAACGATGTTGTGAACAAACACAACAAACCTAAAGACCCCATCACTACTGTCCCCCCCAAAAGAATTTTTCATAGTTTTACCTTATCTAGGAATTCAAAGTAAAATTGTCACACAACAGCTCAAATCATGTATCCACAGGTTCTATGATTGTTTTAGTCTTAAAATTATTTTCCGAAACGTTAGTCGAATTAAGACTTTTTTCCCCTATAAGGACAGACTCAGCCGTTCCCTTACGTCGAAGGTTGTGTACAAGGCTGGCTGTTGGGATTGCAATGCCTTTTACATTGGAAAAACAAAACGTCGGTTGCATGGCAGGAAAACGGGGCATTTTAAAGCTAAAGCGCTGACGAGTGCTAACCACGCTTTTGCCGTGGCAGACCATATGACCCTGACAGGCCACAGAATAAAATGGGATCACTTTGACATTTTAGCCACCGGACGATCTGATGTGCACTGTAAAATTAAAGAAACATTATTGATTCGTGATTTGCAACCAGGACTTAATGAAAATGTTGGCAGTGAGAAACTTATTTTCTTCTAGCCATTTATATGTTTTTTTTTTCAGCAGATTTTAAGTCTGTTTATTTTCATTCATATCCATTGTCATTTCTTTCCTTATTAGGTACCGGTTTTCCTTATTAGGAGTAGTATAGGGGGAGTCAAACAAATACCGTTTCGCAGAGGGAGCTTTATTTCACCTTATCGCAGCCCTCACCTTCAAGTCCGACCCTCACAAGCTCGGGCCGGTTGAAGGTGAGGGCTGCAAAACGGTGAAATTCAGCTCCCTCTTTGAAACAGTATTTGTTTGACTCCCCCTATACTACTTACAACAACAGGGATACCAATTGAAAACAAGCGAGCCCGCTATTATACCGCCCGAGCCGCGATGACTCGAGCGCCAAACAAGTGCGAGTGGCTGATGCGGGGCCGGAAAGAAAGCTGCGGACTTTCCGAGGCCATCCAAAATCTCCCTCCAGAGCTTCGTGAGATGATTCTCAAGGAGTATATCGCGATAAAAATTAAGGAAAGAAAGGAAATGGGTTGGGATAAGGCACACGAGCATATTTCAAAACTGGGTTGGGATAAGGTTCACGGGCATATTTCAAAACTGCCTTTCTGCCAACACAGGCAGCAGATTGTGCCGATGGTAATTTGCTTTGAATCTGCGAACTGCCGTTTCGAGGGATGTTGTTTCCCCTGTTACAAAAGTGGAACTCTTCATAAAGCGACTCTAAACCCTCCGATGGAGTTAATACCTCTCATAGAAGCCACCCCTGAGTGCAAGAATTTTTTAGAAGTATGCTCCTGGGATGGTTATGATTGGCACGAGTGGTTCCTTTTTGGCGAGGAGCGTTAGTAAAAAACCTCATCCGCCTCAAGCATAGCAGCAACGACCTCGCGCGTAATATCACGAGCCTCCTTTTGCCACTCAGGTGTGAAATATTCATTCACAAGAAACGCAACCAAGTGGAAGCAGGCAATCATGTTTTTATAACATGCAAACAAAACCGTCTGTTTCTAAAAGTCAGTTCGAAGCGGGAGGGTTCGTGATTTTTTTATCATCTCCGCTTCAACTCTGCCGCGGATGTCTTCCTCCATTTTCTTGACATCAACCTAGCTCGGCAAGCCCTCTCTTCGATGGTTGGCGAAGCATCCTTGCTCGGACCTGATCTTTCAGAAAGTTATACTGCTGAAACTCTGAAAGGATAGTGTCGAACTCGTGGGAAGACACTTCGTTGTTATTCAAAGCGTTGGAGAGCAGTCTGTTGACGGTATCCCGCTTGGCAACGGCGAGCGTGGTGATCTCTTGATGTTTCTTAATTTTCGAGTCGAGCTTTTTGCTAGCGATTATCAGCCCCGACGAAACAAGAGCGAAACATCCACCAGCGCCGCCAAGAGGAACTGCTGCCGGCAGACCAACCACAGATAGAGCGGAGCCAAAACTTGCGCTGGAAAACGCTGCCGAGAGAACGCTGGAGCCGGCAGCGCCCCAATTAACGAACTTTCTCGCGCGTTTGTATTTTTTGGCAACGAGGCGATAGTGGTGGACCTCACCGGCCAAAGTGTTGGAAATCTCGTTGACCTTCTGCAAGCGGAAATTTTGAGAAGGCTCCGCCACCACTGGATAGAGACGCTCGGCAGGCGGCGCGCTTGGTGGCAACAGATTTGCCGAAGACATGGCGTATATATAGAAATTTAATTTAACTCTAATTCAAAAAGAAGCGGCAGGCCCTTGAAATCAAAGAGTTCGCCATTTTCATCTTTCACGCTAATGGTGATGCTATTTATGAACTCGTGTGTAGAGCAGTCTCGCAAAACCTGTTGCGGAGAAGCCTGGTAGCTTACCTTTTCATAAGGCTTCCCTTTCACATCAAACAAGGCTAATACATCTGACCTTTTGCCATTGAACAGATTCCGTTCCGTGTCGATCAAATTACAATGAATAAAATATGTCGTTGGAGTTGTAAGCCTTTTTACGAATGTTATAGACGGCAACTTTCTCCCAATACCAAGCAAATTGGCTAAATCGCGATCAAGTTCAATTGGTTTTGCCCCAGCCCCAAAATTTCTGATTACAAGCTGGCCAACAGGTTGGTTTATTGCTGTTTGTAACTCTTTATATTGATATTTGGCGAACAGACCGTCTATTTCTTTTGCCAATCTTTCTAAACTATAATGCCCTGGGAGTAATTTACTAACTGATAAAGCTCTGTCTTTGTCTTTATCTCCCAAGGTGGCCGAACCTTCTCTTTTCAAATTGTCCCAGCTGTTGTAAAAACTGCAAGATACGAGTTTCATGAAATGGACTTTCGGTATCGGTTTTTCAAAATATATTGTCCCTCCGTTCTGTTGCGGGACAATAGTGAGAACAACCATTTTTATATTCAACAAATAAAATTGTGTTCAAATAATATGGCGAATTTGTGGAATGGTCCTGCGTTAAAAAAAGCGGAGGCGGCGAAGAAAAAGGCGTGGACAAACTTTTTAAACCGCTTCGCCAAAGTGGACAAAAGCCGGTTCGTTTCGCAAGGGAGCGTCGACGAGAAAAATAACGTGACCGCGGAGGTGTTTTTCAAAGAAAGTGAAGGCTCGTTTCAAAGCGTCTTCGGCTCAGACAGAAAATGTTGGAGCGCGGAAATGAAAGAGGCGCTTGGTTTGGGAGACAGCGGAGGTTTTCCTTATCAACTGTCGCCACTTGGTTCAAAAGTTTCCCTGCCAATCCCTGCGGTACCTTTCGACGACAAAGCGCCAAGCTTGAAGAAAATATTCGACGATGCAATCCAAATCTACGTCACGCCTGACCAATATTTCACAACAAAATTCCGAGAAATATTTCAAGAAACCAAACTCAAGCACACTTCTGGAGCCGAATCAAAACACTGGTTAGGAGGGCCTGACATGAAATATTGGCCGCAACAGCTCAACCTCGCGGTTTTCTGCGCGACACAGGGGTGCGGAGTTTCTCGCGAAATCTTTGACAGCGGGATGAATCTCCCCCCACAGATAAGAACTTTCTACAAATTCCACGTGTATTTCACGGTCAGGCGCATTTTGTTCCAGCTAGGAGGTGTTCAGAGCATAAGCGCTTTGCCCGGAGACCCGACATTCGACCAAATGAATAATCATTATGACGTCGCTTCGTACAAAAGGATATACGGCGAATTCGGAATAGACTCATCAAGCGACTTTAGGTTTACTTCGGGTGCAAATAGTGGTTTGGGGGTGTTCTATGTTAAGCCTTGGGGGGAATCGCCAACAAAAACAGATTATAAGTATCCTGGGTGGAACAAGTTTAGCGACGAAGATGGAAAACTGATTAAGGGGGACCTTATTGAGTTTATACGGCCTGATGTTTTTGGAGATCGGCAGTTCGACTGGTTTGCGCCCAACACCGCGAACGGTTTGACGCAGGTGGGGTTGTCGAGAATCAACCAGTCAATAGAGGCTTTCGTTTACTGCATCTTGGGCGCGCAAGTCAACGTCCGCAGCAGCGTTCTCGGTTCTGGTGGCCGGGCGAAAGGAGCCCAGAGCAAGTTCCTGGTGCTGATGGAAGACGCGATCAGACAGCCCGACTTGGCCAAGAGCGTACAAAGGTACCAGCTCGCAGTGGATCAAGCGAAGGTTAGGCTCAATCTCGCTGTAGCCCCCATGGCCTGGCTCATGCCCGCGCAAATGATAATAAACACTGCAAGCACGGTCGGTTACAACAACAAGCTGAAATAGGCGATCTCCGGGATGAAACTTGGGGTGAACAACGAGGTAAACCCGGACACAAAAAAAGCTGGGCTCAAACACATGGCAGGTGGCCCGTCAAAAATTAACCCACCTAACAGCCACCCGTCCAACCCGATACACAAAGCCGAAACAGCCGAATCAAGGAAACCAGCTTCAACCGAAACTCAGCAAGCGCAGCCAACGGCGCCAAAAATAGAGCCAACGGCTCCGGATAAAACATCGCAACACGAAATAAACAAAACAGCTGTCATTGTCGGTGTAGTTGGATTATCGGCTTTGCAGTTAATGGCTTGGCGGTAAGTTAACGCTGCTTCTTACAATATTGTTCGAACAAAAAGGCCACCACGGCAAGAATAAGCAGCCAGGTGTGCTCGGCCAGAAACCCGACGACTTGGCCGGCGGCTTTGAACAGGAAGCTCACAATCGAGCCAATCAGCCCGGGCAGCAGAGAACCAAGTTTCGCGGCAATATCTTTGAGGCCATTTCCCAAAGCTTTGCCGGTGGCTTTCAAACCTCTGGTGAGGGCCCCGATGACAGCTCCGATTGTGACCCCGGCGGCGAGAAGAATAGCGGTCAATGTCACGCCATGTTTTTTGAAGATTTCCTTGACCCTTTCCAAGGGAGGCCGCCCCCTTTCTCTTTCCGCGATCTGAGTTTGCAAACGCGCGATCTCTTCGTTTCTTTCTGCAACTCTGCCTTCTGCGGCTTCTTTTTCGGAGGGCGAGGCATTCTCATCTTGGATGATTGCCTGGTCTTCCTCGTTTTGGCGCTGTAGCTCGCTTTCCTGCTCTTTCAGGTAGTCCAAGGGTTTTGTTTGGTTGAGCCTTTCTTCCATGGCGTTTGTTTTACTTTCTTTCGCAGCTATGCTGGCCCTGAGTTTGTCAACCTTGGCTTGTTCTTTTCTACGTTTCTCGCTTTTTTTGTAAGCGAGTCCAACTCTTTTTTCTTGTTTTCAAGATCGCTTTGATAGTTCTTTTTCAGTTCTTTCAGCTTACGCAGCTCTGTTTCACTTTCAATATTCGAACCATGTTCATCCTGAATGGCATCAATCTGAGCATCGGTTTGCTCGATTTTACGTCTCAGAACTTCGATTTCTTTCTTTTCTTCTTCTCTTTGCGAAGCGAGTTTTTCCGCCTGTTGTAGTTGGTTCTCTGCCTCTTTTTGTCTTTGTTTCATTTCTCTGATGGTATCCCGGTCTTCCACAATGACATCTGCAGCTCTTGGCCCAATTTTGTCTTCAAACATTTTAAAAAAACTTTCCGTGAAGTCTGTCCCGTCATCTTTCATAATCTTGTACTCACCTCCCCGCTTACCTAATGCAACAATTTTACCCTTGGTTTTCCCTTTGGTGCCTTTCATAATTGCAAAACTACTCTCTTTAAAGTTGGTAAATACTCTTTTTAACCGGTCTATGATAAATTCCCGTTCCGAATCTGGTTCAAGCAAAGGGATATCTTCTCCAAAAAATGATGTCTCGGCATAAGAAGTGTCTGGCAGGCCGGACTGCTCGTGCCGCATAGAAGACATTTCCGTTTGTTCACGCTCGTGGTAGGGGGCGCCAGGTTGGTAGGGAGTTGATGCCGCGCCTGGGTCAAAAGGTTGGGTTCTGTTAACTTCTTGTCCTTTATCAGAAGCATTGTGGTCAAGCCGATTGTCAAGGTCCGGGTCTTTGCAACCAAATTCACCACCGCCTTCCGCCATAGCAATATATTTCAAGCATGTTATTTTTTAAATTGGAAAATAATCGCCGGCGTATTATACAATGTCAGTTCCAGAGAACCTTCGCGCAACGTACAGCAAAAAAACATTACGCGCCATGCAGGCCGAGCGCGCGGTCAAGCGGATCACCTTTTCCCGCACTGAAGCCAAACCCGGCGACACGCTGTATGTTTCAGTGCCCAAGCTGAACGTGAACGAGGTTCTGGTGCCGGGCTCGCTAGCGCTTGTCTTCAACATCGACCTTTCTGGAGGGCACGCCAACAACTTCCTTGTCCAGAACGTCACGCGGGCGCTCGTTGACAGGCTACATGTGAAGTTTGGAGGCACTACCCTGCAAGACACGGTCGGCTACGGCATCTACAAAATCTTTGATGACCTTTTCCTTTCGCAGGAAGAGCGAGACGGCATGATCCTCGAAGGGATTCAGAGCGAGGACCTATGCAAGATCCGCTCAGGCGCGGGAGACAAGAAAACCTCGGGCGTCGACGCTGAAAACAAGCTGAATGAGGTATACGGAAGCAAGTACCGGATCAGGCTAGACCATCAGATCCTAACCGATCACGGCGTTTTCTACCCCCAGGCCCTTTACAACGACCTCGTATTCGAAGTAACCCTTGCTGAAGCTGAACATGTGGTCATTGGAACTGATACAACCCAGCTGAAATACAAGCTGACCAACATCCAGCTAGAGTACGAAATGATACGCAGCAAGACTCTGGCAGACGAGGCGCACAGCGTTTACTCCAGCGGAAAAGAGTTTGCCTATGACCACGTGATGCGTTCCGAAGTGGTGATCTTCAAAAAAGACACCGAGACGAGGAAGAACATCAAAGTCGACGTCCAAAAAAGGTCGCTAAAAGTCCTCCTGCTACTTTTCATAGAGCCTTATACCGATGGAGCCAGAGATTCGGAAAAATACATCTTCCCGGATCTGACGAAAGTCAGCGTCACGATCAACGGCTCGCCCAACATGATTTACAACAACGGCGTCGAAGGCAAGGACATGTGGGAAGAGGCCCAACGCTTCTTCGTGAAGGAAAAAAATAAAACCGAGCACACGGATGCGACAAAGTTTTACACCGGAGATAATTTCGGGCTTCTGATTGATATGCGCTCCATGGCGGACCCAGAAATGCATGGAAGCGGCAAGCGCCTTGTGAACAGTACAGACGGCGTCCAGCTGGAAATCGAGAGGAAAGCCGAAGGCTCAGGCAACGTGAACTGCCACGTATTCGTCATCGCCGACTCCCAGTTCAACATTATGGACAGACAGCTGGAATCTGTACAGAATTGAATATGAACATGGACCCGAGCAAGATACCCTTCAACGCTCTCATCGTGGGGCCGACTAATTCAGGCAAATCGAGGTTCGTGGTGGACCAGCTCTACGGCCCGTTCCGCGGAAGGTTCGACTACATCGTTCTCATCTGCCCGACGTTCACGCACAACAAGACCTACCACCGGCTTGGCGAAAACGATCCAAGAATGGATGTGATAGTCTGCGATCACCACGACGTGGAAAAGTGGTTGAAGCTCGTGAGATGGCTTTCCGAGGGCACCAACACGCTCATAATCCTCGACGACTGCGCAGCCTCCAAAGACGTGAAAGGGCGTACAGGTGAGCTGGTGAATCTCGCCTTTTCTGCCCGACATATGGGCATCGGCGTTTGGGTGCTGACCCAGAAGTTGACCGGCATAACATCTTCCTTCAGGGAGAACGTTGCGACGATCGTCCTCTTTTACACCCCCTCGGCCAGGACAACGAAAGCCATCTTCGATGATTACGCCGTCGAGCTCTCCCCGGATGAGTACAAAGGTCTGGTTTCAAAGCTGAAAGAGCGAAAGTTCTCTTATCTTGTGCTCTCGCTTCGCCACCCCTACGGGGTAAAGTTATTTGAATAAAAAATGAAAGCTGTGTATAGCCTTGCTGGAGAAGAGGTCGCGTTTGCAGAAGTCATGAACCTTCTTCAAACCGAGCCCGAGCCGTCGAGTGGTCCCGCAGGTGGCATTGTTCCAACCGTTGGACCTGACATTCCCGCTCTTCGCGAGCAGCTTGCCGTGCTCGTGTCCACAGGCAAAGCCAAAGAGGCCATCGGAGTGCAGCTAACCCACGAGCAGGTGAAGCGTCTGAGCGACAAAGAGGTCGAGAAATACACCAAACGCTACGAGACATACGTGGGCTCGAAGACAACAGAAAGCCTGATCGACAGCTTCATTTTTCTTGTATCAAAAGCGGTCGGAATGGCCGTCAAAATCAAAGACATCGACGCTTACCAAAAAGAACTCAGAAACGACTACATCTTAAACAAAGAGCTCGCCAATCTGGCCGGCAACCTTGCTTTGAAGTGCGGCCGGTTTCTTGCCGCGGCCAACGCGGTGTTCATCACCACGAAACATGTTGATTTTAGTCCACAGTTGCCGGAGAAGAGCCACCCTTCTCGTGATGAAAACGGCTATCCGCTTGAGGGCGTTGATGAAGTACCCGACTCGGCAACTGCAAAATAACTTGTCAGCAATCGTCAACAGCTGCTGAGAGGCGCTGACAAATTGTTATCAATTAAACTTTTTTCATTTGCTTAGAATACACCTTTGTTTCAGAATGTCTACCGAACAATCCGAGAGCGCACCTCGACAAAGTCCGCCTGCCGTCACGGCGCCTCACGTCGAGACCCAGACAGCACCCGCCGGCGATATCACACAGCAAGCGACAACTCCGAATGCAACCACGCAGCGCGTAAAAAATCCAAAGCGTGTGGCCGTTGGAAAAATGGTTGCCGAAAGAACGCGGCTGGCCCGGGAAGAACAGAAGAAAGCGGCCGAGGCTTATCACGCGGAAAATAAAGCGAAAGCCGCCACAGCGGCCTCTGAGCAAGCCCCGACTACAGAAGGTGAAAGCCCAAAGAGCGAAAGCCCAAAGAGCGGCGGCCTCAGCACCAACCAATGCTCGGGATCTATTACAAACGTGAAGAGCTCAAAGCAATGGCCAAGCCCGCGTTCGACAAATTCAAAACGCCGGAGCCCGCGCCTGAGCCCACGAGTGTCGAGCCAGAACCTGCTCGCGCGACACAGCGAAACGGATTAACAAAAAATGATTTAAACTTTCGCGTGTATTGCATATCACGATGTCAGACCCAACCATCGCGCATCTTCTCATCTCTTCAGTCGCAATTGGCGGAATTACAGTATTTTGGCTCGAATTTACCGCAAAAGCTGTCAAAAAGGTGGTGCAACTTACCAACGAAATGTTTGCTGATAAGGCCGCAGAAGAAAGAAAAAGACAAAGAGAAATAGAACAAGAAGTAAGAAGAAGAAGAGAAGAAGCAGCAGCAGCAAAAGAAGAAGAAGAAGCCGCGGGAGAGGCACATTAAATTAACACAGTTTGGAGAAAAACTTTGAAAATATACTCAGATGGAAGTCTACTGCGTGAAAGACGGGCGAGTGACGCCGAACGTCCGAGGAACAGCAAAAATTGTTGCTACAAAAAGCAACCGGCGACTGCTAAAAGTGAAGTGTGCTGTGTGCGGAATCACCAAAACAAAGTTTTTGCCTGGAATTCCCAGAAAGGCAGCCAAATAAGAGCAAGCGGGAAAGACAGATTAATTTTGTTTTAAACTTTCGTTCTTTACTTATATCGAACGCACCATGTCCGACAACAAGCTTGTCAAGACAGTCATTGACGCCGCAACTCTCACGGGATTAGCCGCGGGCATCGGCTGGGCCGCAAAAAAGGTTGTGAAAGAGAATTTCACTTCTGATCCCAGCAGTAGTTTTATGAATTACGTGAAGTTCACCGCCGTCATGGCTGGCAGCATTGCGCTCAAAAAGTACCTCGAGGACCAGAAAATCTTCCCCGACAGCGTTTTGAAGAAATAAAAGTCTATTATATTGCGCCATGGCAAGTATTGCAAGCGTCGACGTTCACGAGGCTGTTTCAAGATCCGCGATAGAAAACGAAAAGAGCTACGACGAAGCACTCAAGTTTTTTCTTGAGCTTTTCGAGAATACAGTTCTCAACCACGCCTGGATCGAGGCAAACGTGAATACAAAAGAAGATGCGGAGTTTTTGAAAGATTGTCAAGTGCAAGCCGCCGAGACGTATCAAAACGCCAAAGAAAAATACAACAACGAACCCAAAGGCCTTCTCGACTGGATTGCGAACAACTTGGTACTATACAAGGAAAACAGGATTTGAGAAAAGCTTCCGATAATATATAACTATGGCGAGCATCGCGATTATGGTTGGCGGGGCTGTGTTGAACGCCACGGCTTTTATCGGTGGCAATTATCTGGCGAGGGCGCTTGGCGGGGGCGACAAAGCTGCGCTTGAAGAAAAAAAACGCCACGACAAAGCTTTCGAAGATTATCAAGCGGCTTACGCCAAATACACGCGCGACCGCACCCATCTTCTCGACTGGATTGCGACCAACGCGCAAGAAAAGGAGCAGGCCAAGCAGAACTTCACCAACACGGACTATGCCTTCAAACTCTACAACCAGGCGCATCCTGACGAACAGATGTTACCCCCCAAGGAGCCCAAGTTCTCAGATTTCTACCAGCCAAGCGAGCAGCAGAAAAAGGGTGAACTCATGTTCGTGGGCGCCGAGGCGCTCGCTCTGGGCTACGCAGCCTTCCGGTTCCTTTAAACTTTTTTACGCCTCACTTATATGGACGCCAAACTCGCAAAGATATACTACGGCCCCGGGGGCTACTGGAAAGGAATCGCAGCGATAAAAAAATTAGCCGAGGGTGCCAAGGTACCTGAAGACACCGCGAAAAAGTGGCTGATCAGGCAAGCGCTCTGGCAGATATATCTCCCCGCGCCGAAGCGAATTCCTCGGCCGAAATTCGACGTTCCCATACCCAACATGGTCCATCAGGCGGACCTTCTTTTTCTGCCGCACGACAAGCTCCCTCGCGGCCGCAAAGTTTTCAAATATGCGCTGACCGTTGTCGACGTGGCCAGCCGCTACAAAGAGGCCGAACCCCTGACTTCGAAAAATTCTGATGAGGTCGCCCAGGCCTTTCAGAAGATTTACAAGCGCTCGCCTCTCAAATGGCCTGAAATGCTGCAGGTTGACCCCGGGCGCGAATTCATGGGCGCTGTCACAAAAGAGATGGACAAGCACAAAACCTTTATACGACGCGGGCGCGTTGACATTCACCGAGACCAGGCCATTTTCGAACGTTTGAACCGCACCCTGGCTGAGCGCTTGTTCGGCCACCAGTACGCCGTGGAAATGCTTCTCCCTGAGGGCCAGCGGTCCACTGCCTGGGTGAAAAGTCTTCCTGAAGTTGTTTCGGCTTCGAAGAACGAGGTCACAAGCCTTATCGGCAAGAAACCCGCCGTCGCCATCAAAGAAAAATCTGTTTATGCAAGGCCGTCGATACCTTATTCACGGCCTGTTGGGAAAAACGAAAACATCCTCCCCTCTCTTGTCCAAGTTCGTTATCTCTACCAGCCGAGCTAGCTTGAAGGGGGCGTGAAAAGAGCCACGGATCCAATCTGGTCTTTGAAAGTTTACAGCATTGAAAGGGCTTTCGCCAAACCGGATCAACCCGTTCTCTACTATCTGCGCGACGGTCCCAAGCGCGGCTTCGTGCATGAAGAACTTCTCGTTGTCCCTCCAAACACTACTCTTCCTCCGGCTGACGTGAACTAGATGTGATACTCGATTGGTTCGGTGTGTATCCCGTCGGGTAGCACCCACCGCTTGTCGTAATAAGCGCTCAGCCCCAGCTTCTGCTGCTCGTAAGTGACCATCTGCCCGTCTCGCTTCCTGAGACCTCTGTTGGTTGCCATATCTTTGCTGCCTTCCAGCGCTTCCTCGAACCACTGCCACGTGATCTCGTTCTGCTTCTTTGACATCCCCTTCGTGCTAAACTTCTTTTTTTCGCCCTCTCCTTCGTCGACGTAATAACACTTCGAGCAGAGCGCGATCATCCGGCTGCCCTCGCACTCAAGCTTGAAGAGACCTGGGGTGCGGCCGCTCCACTTGTCCCAAGACAGCCACTGATTTTTTTCCGCCTCGAATTCTTGCTTCAGCTCTGGCCGGACAATGTCTTCGAGCCGCTCACCGGAGATTGCCATGTAGTTACTGTCCGTGTCCATCTGAATCAGCTCAAAATCTCTTCTGTCGACGTACTTGTCGAGAAAGTCGTAGTAGAATTCCAGCATCCGCAGCTTCGCCAGCTGGTAGACGGCGATTCCGATCTGGAACGGCCGCCTGACCGTGATCCGGGGCTTGCGGCTTTCCAGCTCGTAGGCCTCCCCGATCTCGTCGAGGTCTTCGAAATACGCGCTCCGCAGCGCTCTGTCGACAACTTTCTCGTCTTTCGTGTAGATCACGTTCGTTTGCCGCTCCAGCGCTTCGAGCATTTTCCCGTACGCGCTGTTCCCGAGCAGTTTGAACACTTCAGCGAGCAGCGCCTTGCTGCTGTCCGCGTCTCCTGTCCGGCGCGCCTCCGTTACCTGCTCCACGAACCAGGTGAAGATCTTCCCCGGCTTGTAGTCGATTGTTCTGGAAACCCTTGTGACAACCGCCCCATGGTTCACGTACCACCGCAACAGAGGTGCGTAAAGCAGGATCCTTTGTGCAGACAGTGCCCCCACAAGCTTTCTCCCGTCTCCGCGCTGCCTGTCCGTTCTCACCAAGTACTCTTTCATGTGTTCCGGCACAGCTTCGGCGGGTACCTGCTTGTTGTAGAAGAAAGGACACATCTCCTCGAACTTTGGCCACAAGCGCTCCGGTATCTCAATGTCGACTTCGGCGAAGCCAGACCAACTGCCCGCTTTCAACCGGCGAATCAGAACTTCGGCCGCTTCCGCTTGGCGGTCATCGTCGTAGTGCACGACCTTCTCCTTCCCGCAAGGCATTTCTCTGAGCATGGTCGAGAGATAGAGAGCGCTGGCGTCGAAACCGAGAATCTTTTTGCAAAGACGCGGTTCTTCAAAGTGATACGCCCTTATCCGTGTCACACCGGCCTCGTGCCGTCCTGTGAAAACCAGGCTCGGTCCGTCAACAACCGCCCCTTTGAGCATTTCGTAAGCCTCTCTGCCAGGGCTATAAAGGTCTGCGCCGCGCTCGATCGCCCCGCGGAGCAAATAGTGAAAACTGATCCCTGGCATGCCCACCGCGTCTTTCAGAATGTCGATTCCCTTTTCGGTGTAAAAGTTTCTCATCTTTTCGAGCGCCTCGAGGCCGGGCTCCACATCAAGATTGTTGTAGTAACACAGCCAGTCTTTGAAGGTGCGCATGCCCTTTTCTTTGAACAGCCGCTGGCACCCCTCCCGCTCTTCGCGCGTGAGAACGTGGCCGCCCTTCAGCTTCGAATACCAGGCCTCGTGTTCAGGGAGCCAGCGGTAATCCAGCTTTGCGTAGGTCTCGAACCATTCGTAGGGTAACCACGATTTGACTGTCTTGCATCCGTAAGCTTTCACCCATTTGTCATAGCTCGTCCCCGGACCGAGATAGTTGATGATGTCGAGGAAACGGGCCCCCCTGGTGAGCAAGAACATGACTTTGTTCCCCTTTTTCGCGACCCTGATCTTCTTTTCTTCCTCGGCAAGAACGCTGGCAAAGTAGTTTTTGATCAGATTGAGGTCATAGGTGCCCGAGTTGAACCCCAATATTGGTACCTGGTCGCACCATTCGCGAATTTTTTCCCACTGCTCTTTTGGTAGCAGGTGCACGTCTTCTGGAACGAACTCCGCGCGCACCTGGTCCTGGATGTTTTTCGGGCGTCTCTCTAGCTCTTTTATGAACTTTCGGACCAACTCCGCGGGGTCTCTTTCGCAGATGTGGGTGGGCTTTCTTTCGAGGGTGTCGCCGGTGCTGACCGAGATCCGGATGTGGGCGTTTTCGATCGTCAACGCTCCTGTCGGCTCTTTTCGGTAGTTTTTGTCGCCATACAACTCGAAATCGTACAAGATCGCGTGCGGGTAAGTTTTCGTTTCCGTCCTGGGGAGCTCCCCCTTTAGATGCCCAACTTCGCAAGACCACGCCTCGACTACTTCGTAGCCCATCTTCCGCAGAAATGCTGTACGGTTCATGGTGGCTTGCTACAGTTGTTCAGCGGTTTTACCGCCATTGAGAATCATTTGTTCTCGATTGCGCGGGTAACATTTTGGACATCCGTGGAAGGGGCAGCCGTGGTATTGGAACACAGTCCCCGTTTCGTGGTTGTACCCGTCAACAGGAGAGGCCTTCATTTTTCTATTTCCTCGCAGAAGCCATCTCTCACCCCCATGCCCGCACATCGCGTGGTGGATGTGGATTCCCCGGCGCTTCGCTTCCCGCTCCAGCCACAGAACCGCTTGTTTCGATGCTGAGGCTTTTGGGTACATCACTTTCTCGAAGGCCGTCAGTGGCGCTTCCACTTTTGTCCCCGGGCAAAAGATTACCGTTTTTCCTGCGCTGCAGGTTTGATGGTGGCGTTGCAGATTGCAGGTTTTTGTGAATCTCTGGCCGCAATGGATGCATGCATAGGTTTTCGCCAGCTTTGTGATGTCTTTTATCAAGAAAGCGTGGCCTTCGTAGACACCTATCGTCAAAATGTTTTTGATTTTGGGGTTCGGGTTTATTCTGAGATGCCATACCACTTCACCTCCTACCAAACGCTCAGGCTCGTAGACACGTATTCAGAGCCAAGATGAGATGGGCGTCCACCTTGTCCAACTCATCTAGAGACGTTTTTCTGAAGTTTGGTGGAATAGCTTCTAGCTTGTAGAAACTCTGGGTCAGTCTTTGGGCTACTTTTGTGCAACGATCTGTGCGCGCCCCTCGGTGCACAGCGAGGCACCGCCATAGGCACAGGTTGTCGTTATACACGTCCAAAGATATCATCGCCCGGCTATGGGCGAGGTTGCGTAGCCAGTCAGGCAAAGGCCCTGTTCCCACCAAAGGCTGCCTGTCAAGCACAACCTTTAGGTCAACGTTGAAAAAGTTTTCAAAAACCCACTTCGTGTCGGGCCTTTCAACTCTTTCAAGGTCGAGACGCAGTTCTTCCTGGCGGATGAGCCATTTTTCCGCGTCTTCCAGTTTGTTAAACCACTGTGAGCCCTTGGGGTTCGAGTAGAAAACAATTATCGTTCCATCCTCAATGTTGCGCAACTGGTACGCGAAAACGTGCCTCAGATAGAACGACGTGCTTACTCTTTCGCGTATCTTCGCCATGAAGTCTGATGTTAGGTTTCTCCCCAGACCTCTGATGAAGCGCCATCGAATGTAACGCCGGCCTGTACTCTCTTTCCCTTCGTTCTCTGCATCGTCGAACAGATCCAGAATCTCCTTCTGGTAGTCTGTCACTGTTCTGGTTTTCCGCGCAGGGAAGGGGTCGTACTCCCTCAGAAGCTCCTGCGTTTTTCTTGACTTTCTTTGGCGTGGAGGGGCTCTTGGCTGGTAAGGCTTCGGAAGTAGTGGATTTTGCAGACGCGCCTGCGTTTCCTGAGAAATTGGCTCTTCCAGCATGTTCTGCACAACCTTTCTTACCGCTGGCGCGTTTTCTGCAAGAAGTTGATCCAAATACTGCAATGTCGCTGGATCAATTTTTGCGAGTTCTTCTTCCAGTCTTTCTTGATTGTTGTAAGCCATTGTGCCTTACGTTATAACCTAAGATACGTTTCTCTAAATGATGTGTTTCTTTCTTTCAGCTCGAGCAAAACCAGTTCAAAAAATTTTTTTGTTTTTTCACGCTTGCGGATAAGACGTTGTTTTAGCGCATTACCGCCGTAGGGCTTGCAGAGACGGTAGTCACACAGAAGACCGACTCCGCAAACTCTGCAAGGTTCTGGTATTTTCATTCCTTTCTTCAGCTGGTAGTTATGCTGCCCGCAATACGCCCCGTAACAACGTTTTCCGCAGCTTTCTTTCCGGCCCCGCATCAGCCACCCGCACTTGTTTGGCGCTCGAGTCATCGCGGCTCGGGCGGTATAATAGCGGGCTCGCTTGTTTTCAACTGGTATCCCTGTTGTTGTAAGTAGTATAGGGGGAGTCAAACAAATACTGTTTCAAAGAGGGAGCTGAATTTTACCGTTTCGCAGCCCTCACCTTCAACCGGCCTGAGCTTGTGAGGGTCGGACTTGAAGGTGAGGGCTGCGATAAGGTGAAATAAAGCTCCCTCTGCGAAACGGTATTTGTTTGACTCCCCCTATACTACTTTAGGTATTAGTCTTCTCGTTTAAATTTATTGTAATGCAGCTACCGTTTTTATATATACTTCTGATGATGTATGTAGAAGCATACGAAACGTTAAGTTCTTAAATCAAGGCTTTTACAACATGCGTTGTTTTGTCATGTTTGTGACCGCAGTTAGTTTTCTATTTTTATGTCACGTTAAGTTAGAGTCAAAGTGGTACTATGATCAAATTTTTACCCCTTGATTTTTAGGTGCATCACATGGAATTCCATGAAGTAATAAAAACGTCGTTTACCGTTTGCAAATATCTGCATTAGTTCCGGAGATACTTAAGTTTGGAAAAAAAATGTGTAAAATATGCAAATTTTTTTAATCATATTTGATGAAAATTGGGCTGGGTGTATGACGTCATCATTTTGTTAATTTGCATATTTTAAAAACTTGAAAATCTCCGGAACGAAAAGCGATATTTGAAAATAGTAAACAGCATTTTTCTTCTCATGCGGGGTACTTGTTTATATTTTAAAATGGCTTCATCAGGAAAGATGCGATTTTCGTCATAGTACCAATTTAAGGTGGCTTACTACACATTTTGATGGATTACAACAGCCCAACTTCTGACTCTTTTGAAAACTGTTCCAAGATATTTTTCCTTTCTCTATTTACTCTTTGCTGAAGTGTTTTACCATTCTATGTGAAACTTGAACAATTGAACGTCAACAAATGGCCAAAATGAACGACCGAGTACTTAAGGAGGGACGGGCACTAGTAGGTTTAATCACGTTTTTCTCAAAATCTACTTCTATGACCCCACCTCAAAATTTCAGGAAAAAGAAATTGACTCGGATTTAACATTCACGCAAAGTGAAATAAAGATCTATAAAACAGATTTTCCGCAAACTAAGAAAATGTGAGATCAAAAATAGCTCAAAATCTGCCTAACAGGTTTTTCTTAAAATTTTGGCTCTAAACGTGATTCACCCTTACAAATAAAATGTGAAAATTTCATCATGGGTTGTACGGTAGGTTTCTGAGTAATCCTCGATCAAAGACTAGCTTTTACAACCTTGGACGAGAATTTAATTGTGCATGCTTGTTATTTAAGCGCGCGCTCACGCCATGTATCGCGTTGAAGAAAGCAAGGGTAAATTAGAGCTCTTTTAACGGTTATTTATCGACCTTTTTTTGTCATATCAAGTTTTTGGCCCTAGGCTTAAACACATGTTTGAAAGGAGTCTGAAATTGTTGCTACGTATACCGAAGTGATTTAACGCCTTTCAAGTGCTGAAATGGTTTTCGTTTCTTCTTAGGGTTATTTGCGTCATTTTTGCACGCGCGATTAATACTGACGTTTAGCAGGCAATGGTAGCGCGCGCTATGAAGTCTCAGAAAAAGTGTAGTAAGCCACCTTAAAAATAAGTGCAGTCGTTTCAAAATAAGTGGCAATAGTTTCAAACTCTGTTCAAACATGTGTTTAATCCTAGGCCAAAATAATATGAGAAAAAAGCCCTATAAATAACCGGTAAAAGAGCTATAATTTACTTTTTACATAAAACGGTGTAATTTCTCGTGCGCTGATTGGCTCATTTTTATCATCAATAAGAGTACGGACGGATAAAATTTTAATTTATGCAAGCTTTCAAGTTCAGCTTTCAGCTGCAAACTGTCAACTTTTCAACCAATAAGATTTTATGAACTTTTTAAAGTAGCCAATCAAAAAGCGGGAAGAGCTACTGACAATGTTCACGTCATTTTGACTTATTTTTGTTAACGGCAAGTTTACGGCGTCTTTTCCCCTCATTTATTCCCGGCATTTGACCATTTTGGAGTCTTGCTATTGTAAAAAAACAAACTGACATCAGTTCTTTTATGCGTCTGTCTTCTTATTGATGATAAATTTCGTCGTAACATTGTCAAAGTTTACTGCGGAACCACTCACCTGCGGCTTGTGGTTCCACAGCCACTTTGACAATGTTATGACTCAATTTATCATCAATAAGAGGACAGACTCATAAAAAACTGACGTCAATTTGTTAACTTGCTTTCTCGCACGCGATACATAGCGTCACATGAGCGCGCGCTTAAATAAATAACCAAGCGTGTTTTCCTGAGTTTTGTGACGTCAGCGTGACCAAATAAATGCTAATTTTCTCGCGTTCCCTTCGGTGAATTTTTTTCTAATTTGGCTCAGTTCTAACCACATACAATTCCTATAAAATACCCTATTTTTGTTAAAATCTGTCAGAGTTAACCTAATATATTTAGAATAATGACAAATTACAGAATATTGGAAAAACCGTCTGAACAACCTTGACTTTTTACCAAATCTAAATGTTATTTCCATGATGTGGCGAAGTATGAAAAAAATTCACCAAAGGAAAGTATAAATATTAAGGAGTTTAGGTCAAAATGAGGAATACATCTGCCTGTCATTAGATGAGATGTTGCCATGGTAACGGCCTTAATCCAAAAATTGACAACCAAAACATAAGCGTTATTTTAACAGTACCCATACTGGTAAATCTATACAGGGGAAACTTTAAGAGAAATTAACCAAGTTTCCTTTTGTAACTCGCGCTCTATAGGGAGGGTGTTAGTAATTACGGTACTCTAGGCGAGGGAGCGACCTTAACAACGTTTAGGAAGTTTACGCACACACAAGTACGCAGTGCGGACCTTTCCCTTCGTTTCCGCAAGACAAGGTGGGCTCTGGGAACGAGATTGGCTTGGCGTGTCCTTGGCTTGAGCTTGGCGTCCCTATGACATCATTCATCATTCATCAAACATAACGAACAACCTTTCTTGAGTTTGTCATCTAAAGGAAGACCTATTGCAGTTTAAAGTTTCGTTTAAGAAAATGGATGCTTTTTTCCTTCATCTTTCTCGATGTTTGTTGGCCATAATTTGGCTTTTTGGAGTACTACGGCTATCTGGTAAGTTAGGGGAATACGAATGAAATCTCGATCGAAAATTCCTCTGGCTAGCAATTTCTGTATGATGTGATTTCAGAATCGGCGATCTCATGTGCAGTTGAACCTGAAAATCCCAAAAACGTGGTGCTAGGAGTCAACAGCAAGACAGTATCTCTGAAATGGGAAACATGCCAGAGTGATAATAGCGAAACCATCGACACCGTCTTTTTTAAGAGACAGAGACCTGGCGAAACTCAGGGAGAGCTAATAGCATCACGAACAGGCAGTGGTTCGTTCACTTCGAGCCCACAATTTGCAGATTTCACAAAGTATAAAGCACGTCTCGATCAAGAGCTGCAGATTTTTAACGTCGAAGTAAATGACGAATACGTTTATACACTCGAGATAAATTACAGGACCAGTGCGGGTGTTCCTAAACAGAAAGTGTTCCAAGTAACTGTTAAAGTGAAAGGTAAGTCAGACTTAAAGAGTTATCGGCAGTGGAATGTGTTTGTTGCGTTTGCCGTTTAGCTAGAGTTCAGTTGTTTACTTTTTTAGTATCTGTGATACCAATGAGACTAAGAACTAATCGTGAACCACAAGTAGGTTATATGTGTGTAGCATACAGCGAAAGACTGATTTATGAGCAACGAGTATTCCAACATAAGCTTCCTTTTTCCTGAAATATCAGTCGTGATCGGTGGCAATGTTATTGACGTGCACCATTTCATCTCTTTCCTGTGTACACCTTTTTCTTGAAAATGTAGGTTCGAGGTTCACTTTACTGTTGATGTACACGTTACTAAAATATTAAACCTTAAAATGCATCCGTTGTATTGTCATTCCCGATCAGCTAAAGCGGCACTGGCCTCGAAGGAGAAGGATCTTCGCATATTTCAAAATTATAATTCCTGATGATTTTCAAACGCGATGAACACCCAAATTTAGTTATTTGAAGAATTTAAATTGCGTTTGCGATTGGTGGGATACTATTGAATGAAATTCTTGTGATCTTGTAGCGTTTAACAAAAGGTTGTTTATCGCGATAAATCGTTTCGCTTTGGATGACTCAAAAGGAAAATATTCGTATGATACTTTACCGTTTGAAAAACGATATTGTCGTTTGCTGTGTATGAAAGTTCACTCTACATTTTGCTTCAGGTAGAGTTTTTTTGTGTTGTTATTTGGTTTATTACTAATGTGTCTTATTCAGATAATTATATCCGTTGCGAATGCTTTTGAAGTATAAGTCTTGGTATAACGTCTTCTTCTAAAGATCGTAGTTTCGAAGCAACGATGATGAGTCATATACGTGTAGCGTGATTTGCATAAAATTTACTCCCACAAATATCGGTATTGTGACATCTTTGCGTTGTATACGGCTCACTTACAGTTCACGACATTTGTATCGGCGAAGTTCTACTAAATAAGCTTACTAGAAGCTTCTTACGTTTTAAACATAGAAACTAATGCCAGTCTGAACGATCACTCTCGTTGATGCTCATTTCATTAGGATACGTACAGTATCTTTTGAATGCGCATACGGTTGGGACTAATTTGAATATCCTTTGTTTTATAAAAAAACGAAAACAACAATGAGGGTTTCGGCTACACCTTGTTTCGAAATAAAGTTAATCCTGTTTAATACTGTCGTCAAAACTGCTTCTAAGACACTCGTGTCAACCAGATTTTAGGGATTTATTTTTATTTTTCGTTTATCTATTTTGTTGAAGGGTATGAACATTAATGGCCTACTCATGTAAATAGAGTTTAGCCTGAGGTTAAAAAAGTCATGGGGGTGCATACTGTTTGTCAAAGCAAATTGCTTTGGATGACTGTTAAATATATTGTTATAGTAATTAGGAAGGGTTTTCCAAAATCAGCAAACCTACTGAATATACAGGTGTATATATGGCAGTCGTAATAATAATATTTAGGATAAGCTTTGGGGGACTCCAGCCCAAGTGGCTGCAGAAGAGAATAGATAGGCTGTTCATAGTCAATAGAGAGAAATGGTTAAGAAGCCCGGTAAACATCAAAGAAGCAAACAAACAGGCTTAGATTTATGTTGGACGGTCCTTGGCCCTGCACCTCTTGTTTTATGCTCATTGACTCTACATGGATTACATAATGCTTGTATTGGTTAGTTGTATGAGCATACATAACCACCTTTTGTATTTTGCCAGGTTTTGTGCAGGGTCAACCACCAAAATAGCAAACAAAAACACAACAAAGAACTACCAGGTTTCCTAACCATTTCCTCTATTAACTATGGGCTGTTGATCTGGAAATTTTCTGTTCTCAAGTGTCAGGTGGTGGCATTTTTTTGCATTCTTAGTGTTTATTGTTAGCTGGTCAACCCAGCCATCTATCTCTTACGCCTTTATGGCCGCTTACAAGAACCATTTTCGTAAGCGACCAGCTCCAGTAATCGACACTTTGCGTCCAAAGGCTGTCTGCTTACAAGAACTTTCACTGTATTGACAATAATATTAACAAAGAAATAATTTCAAGTGAGCCTTGTGATTGCCATTTTGCTTCGGAGTACTCTCACTCTAGAAGCCTTAAAGGTGTTTGATGACATTGTGATGATGGCTAATTTCAATGTCAGAGTCACTTAACATAACTTGAAGATGCATGTATAGGCACAGTTATATTAAACACAGCCAATGGAAAGTGAAACATTTTATCAGGATGTCCTAACTAGAAAAGAACATATTTTTTCTTGGTCATCTTATTCTTACAGGGTTTGCAAAGTCTTTGAAGTTTGGGTAGAGTCTTTGAAAAGTCCTTGGGCACCATCCATCCTTGAAAAGACCTTGAAATCCCTTCTAAATCCTTGAAAAGTCCTTGAATTTTTTCCCAACGATGGGTATTACTGAGCCAAAAGCAGAGTTGGTTTGTGTAAACTCTGAAAGAATTTTCAATATGTACATGTAACTGTAGTAGTAGTTTCACAAGCTTTCATATGATTGTTCATTTATTACACAGTGCTTGAAATTAAGAGTCCCTATTTCAAATGCTGGACATCAAAACCTGTAAATTTGGTTGCCCTCTTGAATCACTGGTTGCTCATTAAAATTAACAATCAGTTTGCTTGTTTTCAGCCAATCACTTCATATGACATAATTTTCCTAGTCATATAATTAGAAAACAGGTGTTATTTTTGTGAACAACTTTCACATTTCTTTCTATTATAGTTGTAGAAACAAGAGAAATTCTGTTGAAACCCAAGCCTTGATATTTGTTTTCATAGCTTTCCAGTCATGATCTGTGTTTGCAAGAATAGAGTTGTAGAAATACAGCTTTTAGTGTGTACATTCTTATAACGTGTTTTCTTATTTATGACTTATTAACTTTTCTTCTTCCTAACATGCATACATGTATGTGTTTATTTCCTAGTGCCTCCAAAAATAACTGTTCCCCCAGAACGTGAAGATCAACTTACTCTGAGTTCAAGCTCTGTACAGAACCACACACTGAAATGCAATGCATCTGGGGATCCACATCCAAAGATCACCTGGACAAAAGCTGGCATCCCAGCAAGCCAGTTCAATGCCTCTGGTTATGTGCTTCATCTTGTTAATGTGCAGAAGAAGGATGCAGGATCATACATATGTACAGCGAGTAATGGTTTTGGTGATAATGTTACTGCCATTGGTATAGTTAACATAAGATGTAAGTATTATAAAATTAGTTTCAGTGCTTGAGGCAGTCATGTAAATAGTATTATTTTCATGTACATGTACTTTCAATGATTACTGTTTTGAGTTAATCCTTTTCATTTGGTTGGAAAATATTCTTATTACATAAAACTAACAGACTGAGCATAATGACGGGGTAGGAACTAGAACAGCAAGAGCTACCAGACATTATCAACTAATATTTCTTCTTTGTTTTTAATAGCCAGTCCATACAAATTCTTAATTTGTCAATATAAAACACAGACTGCCCCTCACTAGTAACTCTACAGCCAATGTTGTTATATGTACTTTTCAGTTTGTGAATAAATTTATCACTTTGTTTTATGAGGTAATCATACCATGAGCAGGTGCTGCTGTACCAGGGTGAGCTCCTGACTAGTTACCTGAGTGTTGGTTTCTAGTGTAAATCAATTGATCTTATGTGTAGCTGACATGAAAGAAGCTTTGCCATAAATCTCATGAATTTATTTCACATTGAAAACAGGAAACCTAATTCATCTGAGAAAACATTGATTGCTTACCATTCTGACTAATGGATTGATGCTTAATGTTCAGGTTGTCCAAGGCCTTGTAGGCCTTAGACTAACTGAACTTTTGCCTTTGGGTAACTAGAAAAACTTACTTTTTTCATATAAGATTTTAAGTCTTGGGCACTCAGGATTTCATGGTAGGAATCTTTTGGCTGCATGTAATTTTTCCTAGACCACATCCTTATTAGGTGGCTCTCTATAGTTTTATGATCGCATGCGCACTGAAGACAAAAGCTCGAGTAATCTGCGCATGCTTGAACAAAAACGTCAGTGTTTTTTTATATTTTATGACGACAACATGAGCACAAAAAGTAAAAATGACCGTGAATTTTCTCGCATTTCCTTCAGTGAAATTTGCTAAAATTTGGCAGACTGGTAGTAAATATTTTACTTCAGTTGGAGCTGTTTTTCAGGGATATCTATCTGACCAGTATTTTCATAGCGGTAAAATACATAAATTTGCCAAAATGGAAAAAACTGCCTGTACAAACCTTACTTTTCTTTCCTTGTTTAAAATTCATACCCCGCAGGTTGCGATGTGCTGTGAAAATTTTGGAAGATTTCACAGAAGGAAACTCAAGAAAATCACAAATAAAGCCATAAAAAAGTAAAAAACACATTTGTTTGGGCATTTATAATTCAAGACTCAAACCCAAAATTTTAACAGAAATGGTAGTAAAACACTATTTAATCATTGCCTGTTACATGTAATACGTTTGAGAGGACTGGGTGTAAAAACAAATGCAAAAACAGTATACAAAACATAACACTTGCACATGCAACGCCATAAATGATTACCCTGTGGAACCACCTTAAATGAAAGTTAAAATTATTTTTATTTAAAATGTAATAATTTATTTCTTTGGTTTTTAATTCTTGGTTTTTGTTAGTACTTTTCACAGTCCAATTTGTTTTGGTCCTTTTTTTTGTAATCAAATTAGGCAGGGCTCAAACTCATACAGCTACAGTTGTTGCATTCCTGATCCCTAATCACAGCCCTGGTTTACAGCAGATGTACATCACTTTCTTGTATTCTACTTGTTGATGTATGTTTGTGTATTATTTAAAAGGCACTGACTGCAAAACTGAGAGAGTTGGAATTAGAATACGAGATTTGACCTACAAGGATCCCTTTGCAAATGAAGTATCAAAGGAGTTCAAGGATTTAGAATCATCATTGTTGTCAGCAGTAAGTTATTTTAAACATGCGTTTAATGATTGGGACCAAATGTACATGTATGTGCCTTGAAGGTTCTGGTGTACACACTAGGTTTGTGAGTCAAACTAAACTTGGAGATATTTAGTAAATAACATGGTTAGGCCTTTTTTAGTGGCAGAAAAAGGAAACCCCAAATTCTTTTTTGTTGTGAAGTTACTGGGGATATTTAGTTTCTCTGAGATCTATTAAAGTTGTAATCATCCAAAGATACTGATCAGGCCACCTGGAAATTAAACACAGGAGAATAGCACATAAGCACAAGTGTGAGCATTTCCATAAGTAATTGGAGTAATGTCCAGGATTGAACCTAGTTGTGAAAAATACAAATGATGTGCTGCAAAATCATCAAGTTAGCCAAAAAGAGCAAATTTTGTAAAATCCACAAGCCAGCCATATGGTGGACTTAACATAGATCATAAAGAAATGGAAAGAATGTAAATTTTGTCGAGGCAGTAAATGCGAAAAGAAAAATCAGAAAATTGGTAAATTTGTAACTGGCACAAAAAATTGTAGAATTTCAGTTGTGTTTGTGAGGATAGAATCTACGTACAAGGCATAGCCACCAGTAACAGTATACTGTAAGGTTAGCATAAGCACACAGTGGTCAACCAAGCATACCATGACTGTCTTTGACCTGGACTTCTGCAAACTTCAGTTTATTTGATGAGAACCAGCTGGTATTGAGAATCCTGTTTATTCTGCTCTTGCATACAGTTCTATGTCATTATGCTTATGTTCAGGTGTCCTCATGTGCTTAAATATGCTTATGAATGCCCCAGTGAAAGGTGGCCTTAAGTTTCACAAGCATTTGTTTATCCATGTTTGCTAATAATATCTGTTTTTTCCAAAGGGCCACTCACAGGAAGCCTGAAAAGTACATTAAGACCAAGATTTTTTTAGTGGCAATTACAAGTCTTAAGGCTTTTTCATATGAGAAGAGTATTGTATGTTAGACTCAGTGGAATGAAGAGGCCTAATCTGCTGAGTTTCTTTTCTGTACATACGTGTTCATGTATGGCCAAGATCTCACTACGAAAACTTGTTCCATAATTACAATTTATAGAGCTGCTATTGCAGTTATCAGCAGTCTTTACATGTATACAAACAAGGTGCAAGGGTCAATTCTACTTTGTTTTGGTCTTTTTTGTCTTGTTTATGCCTCTTTAAACAAAGGAATATCTGATTGCAGACTTTTTTTTGCAAATTAGGCTACGTGAAGTCCTTCATAAGGGCAGCATCAATTTTTTCCTTGAATTTTATTGTGTTAAAAGGTTTCCCTTGTGTTTGTTGTCCTTAGATTTGGGGTGCTTATGCTGACAATCCTGGAAAGCAACTACACAGAGTTGATGTTGAAGAATTCAGGTAATTGCACCCATTAACAGAAAAATTGTATAAGAAAATGTGTAAACGACTTTTTAACAAAATGCAAAATTGCATTTTATTATTACATGTAGCTTTTCTGAGCTTTAAAATGTAGTCAGGCAAAAATCACCATCTAGCTCTGTACTTCATGATCCTGGCCTGCAACCACTCCACGTGTACTTGACTATTTGTCTGGTTCTTAAGAAAGTGATGGTTGCCACGTCCAGTAATAACACTGCCTACACTGTACTGAAAACCTTTGTGACAACCAGGCCAGGCTAATTGGTTTATTGAGAATTTCAACTTAGCTGTACCAAGTTATAAGCGAATCTTTGCTGACGTCATTGTTTACATTTTTCCTTATTAACATACCACTTTGCACGTAGAAGGCATCATGCTAGGCATGATTTTACTAGAAAAATGTAAAGAGCCTGTGAAACTTAGTAAGTGGTGACATTGGCTCTTTGGGTATAATATTCAAGGAGAAATTGGCTTTCAAAAACATCAAAATTTCTGTGTGGCAAAAGCGCTAATGAGCTCATACATTCTTTGTAAAATTTTGAGCTTTTAAACCCTCGTCTCACAAAAAGTATTCAATACATCGCGCTGAAATTCATTGGGACAGTTAATCGTCCTGTGCCCTTTCAATATTCAGTATTAATCTCTTTGTAGCTCCATCAGAAACTGTATCACTTATGGTAATGAGGCAAATATTGTAAACAAAGATTCTCCTATACAGTGCAGCTCAGATATATCCGAACCAAAATATACGCGTAATGCGCGTCAGCCCAATACGCGTATACGCGTATGCATATACGCGTATGCATATACGCACATACGCGTATGCATATACGCACATACGCGTATACAGCATATACGCGTATGCCTGATTAGTATGTATGAGCTAACCTATTCTTTCTTCTTTTCTTATCAGGTCATTGTTGTTTTCAATGGCTTGACAGCTTGCCACAGAGCGAGAAAGAGTTTTCTTTATTTTGAATACGCGTATACAGTATACGCGCGTATGCCTACAGACTAAGCAAAATGTTAGCTGAAACTAACATTTTGCAATTGGGCACTTGACTGAAAATTAACTGACTGAATATTGATTAGAAGAGAGAGTATTTTGCCGTTAAATCAAAAATTTACTATTTTTTTTTTGTCAAATAGAACCGGGGATACACGCTTCAACAATCCCATCTTCATGGAGCAAACATCACAACCGAAAGATAACATCTTCTCGAAACAAAGTGTGAACACGGTCCAAGCAAGCGACTTGAATGAACGATTTGTGTCAAATAGAACCGGAGATATCATTTTTTCGACAACGTCTTCGCAACGCTTCAGACAATGACCATCTCGCAATCGACTTGCCGACGAATGCCGAAACACAGAACTTTTCCTTGAAGAAAAATATAATTAAACGTGAGCAGCGCGCCATAGAAACTTTGATAAATAATTCTTTGGCTAAAGAAAGTGCATTTTACCGTTTGAATGAACGATTTGTGTCAAATATAACCGGAGATATCATTTTTTTCGACAACGTCTTCGGAAAGCTTCAAACAATAAACATCTCGCAAGCGACTTGCCGACGCATGGCTAAACACAGAACTTTTCCTTGAAGAAAAATATAATTAAATGTGAGCAGCGCCCCATAGAAACTTTGACAAACAATTGTTTGGCTAAAGAAAGAGCATTTTACTGTTTGAATGAACGGTTTGTGTCAAATATAACCGGAGATATCATTTTTTCGACAATGTCTTCGGAACGCTTCAGACAATAAACATCTCGGAAACGACCTGACGACGCCTGCCGAAAACACAGAACCTTTTCCCGACGTAAAAATAACTAAACTTGAGCAGCGTGCCATAGAAACCTTGATAAACAATTCTTTGGTAAAGGGAAGAGCATTTCACCGTTTGAATGAACGATTTGTGTCAAATGAAACCGGAGATATCATTTTTTCAACGAGGATCTTCAGACAATAAACGCTTCGCAAACAACTTGCCGACGCATGCCGAAACACACAACTTTTCCTTGAAGAAAAAATAACTAAACGTGAGCGGCGCACCATAGAAACTTTGATAAACAATTTTTTCGTCAAGGAAAGAGTATTTTACCATTTGAATGCATGATCTGTGTCAAATATAACCGGAGATATCATTTTTTTGACTAGGATCTTCAGAACGCTAATTCAGACAATAAACATTTCGCAAACGACTTGCCGATACGTGCCGAAACACAGATCTTTACTTGTAAGAACATAAAGTTCACGTGTTAAAATAGGGAGTTCAAGCGACTGTATCAATTTTCTTCCCATTTTTAGTAGCTTAAGATCAAGTGTTGATAAACGGTAGTTTGTCGGTGAATTTGCGAAGTGATCGAAATATGATAGCTTTTATTGATCGGCATGACGTTTTAACAATATGCAAATTTCGCTTTGAAGCCATTTTCATTCTCAAGAAATATAATGTCCTTTGTTTGACTAACAATGCTTCACATAAAGAAACTTGTGGGAATGCATAACAAAGAGACATATACGCGCGTATATACGCGTATATATGCGCGTATATACGCGTATATGTGCGCGTATTGACATACGCGTATACGCAAAATACGCTCGTATGATACGCGTATGCGTAGTTCGCTTATATCTGAGCTGCACTGTACATGTACTTGTAAGCGCGCTGTTATTGTACATGTCCAGCAGATAATTCCTTGGGTTCATGAACATGTGTACATATTATGTGAACGTGTGATTAACTGATATTAAGTTATTGTTTGTATATTATAGGGATGGAAGTGTATATGCTATTGTTGAACTTGCATTTGGACCAACAGTCAATGACCCTTTGAAGCCACTGAGGGATGAAATGAACGATGAAAAACTTGGTCCATATACGGTTGACCGTCAACTTGATGTGAATCCAAGTAAGTCCAATGCCACTTTGCCTAGTAGATGTTATAGCTTGAATCTCTACTGATGCAGCAAATGATTATGTGTTTTTAAGCACACTTTTGCCAATGTCAGTTCTAACATTTGGCCTTATTAGTACAGGATATTGTGTATACATGTAGAAGGCTTCATGTTTCTTTATATGTACACGTACCGGTATATTTGCATTGATGCCAAATGTTTAAAGACCTCTTAAAACTTTTACATGTAAATCTTGTTATGCAATATTGAAGGACAAGATTGCTAACAAGTCCATGCATGTAAATTCTTTGCAATTTTATTTTTTGCAAATTTCCAGTGACAGTTAATCATACCAGCCACTCCCTGTCAATATTTAAAGTTGAAATTTTTGTAGCTTGATCGGAGAGAAATATTATAAACAAAGACTCACCTATTTGTGGAAATATGATCAAAGAAATTTAATATCGGAAATGAAGGAAAGGTACTGTATTATTTTCATTGATGACAAAATTGGATTGAAAATGGAATTTCCTGTGTGTCAGCACATGGTTGCCCCATTTGTTATTTATTATTTTTAACCGCGCGGCCATGGGCCGAGCGCGGTTCATAATCTACCCTTGGTTTATTATTTTTTTAAATTTTTTTTTTGTCTGTGACCAGACCCAAACTTCCTCTCGGCCAAATTTTGAGTCACGCAACGGGTGATGTTTATTCGGTAAAAGCTGTTAAAACATTAATACACGGACAATTTTACGGATATTGTATTCTTTGTTGTGGATAATATATATCTTCTTTTGGTTTTATCGAACCGTTGGATTCAAACGGAATAATAAATACGCTAAAAAAGGTATTACGTCAGCCATGGAATGCGTTGAAGTTGCAGCTTTCACTTTCGATAGGTGACAAATAAGATCGTGTTTACTTTGCAAGTTTATTTCGCCAGAAGCGATGGTCATTAATTTATTTGCAATTTTGCAAGTATTTCTCGTGGTGTTAAGCAAATGATGGAAATTCTTTGGCTGTTTCATCACAGCAAGGTCATAAATCGGAAGGAAAATTAAATATTTGCAAGCCAAGCAAAGAACTTGTCAGAACACGCAAGGATTATGTCATTGGTAGGGAAATAACCACCATACTAAAGATAGCCGTCGATAACACAACTCTTGAATTATGTGACTCGTGTGACTTCTTTGCTAGCCCTTTTCTCAAGGGAAAATACAATTTAAAAATTTAATCGTGAGTTTCAAGAAAGAAAGCTGTTGTTAATTTAACTCATCTCAGGTCCTGACTTTCGCGGGAAAAAATTAAAAACCTATCGCTCGTCAAAAAACATATTTTTTCACCAGAAATTTAGCTCGGAACATATACATATTTATATTCGTTTGAATCGTCGATGAAATGACCTTTTCCGGATATTTTTTCCTTCGGGGTCAACAAAAACCTCCGATCACAAAATCACGCCGAACCCACACGTTGCAAAAAAAATCTCTTCAAAACCCTGACTTCGAAGCGATATATCACTTTAGCGTTAATAGCTACCACACATCGGCAGACGGTAAATCTGTTCCTTAACAATCCAGCTTTATCGTGTTAAAATTTCAGCGAAATTGAACAAAACCAGAATTAATTCGAATTTTTTTTTGTGACCTCACTTCCCAGACTTGAGCTAACAAGGGAAGCCACGGTCGCCCATAGCAACCGAGAAACACGAACATAACAAAGGCGACGTTTCGGCCAAAAAACTCCAGAATTATCGCCTGAGAGCTTAAACTTGAATGGGAATATCTTTTTCGAACTTTTTTCAACAGATTTAGACGAAAGAATGGCCTCGGCGGGCTACATAAAAGACCAAGAGAAAAAACAGAACAGGAGAGCAAAACAAGCCGATAATATTTCACGGCATGGCTTTCGGCACGAAAACGAAAATACAGCTTACTTCCGGATAAATTCACCCTTAGAAGCCAGCAACTGGTCCCCAATTACTTTCTGTATCCTTACAAATGTCCTGACTTCCACCTCCGAAAGATTTTGCCCCAATTTTGAGCAAGTAAACATTTCGTCGACGGCGACCGCCATTACGGTGGCTCGCATACTAAATTAGCTAACGTGACAAAATTCTCCCGAGGTGGGATATGACGAAAAGAGCTGAAAAATAGCCTGTAATTGGCTAATGATGAGATCATCCCACTGTCCAAATTTGGTGAGAATCGAAAGTAACGCCAATTTTCTGTCACGTTTTCAATCGACAGTCGGGATAGAGTTTAGTGTTCGTATCTTCATGCCCATACATATCCCGAGGAAATTTCCAAATTAAGACCATTGCGTCATGGGAGACAACGGCTACGACTGATAGTGCAATAATAGAATTTGTGTTGATCAAGTGATGTGATGTCTACAGTAAGAAAAGAATCATCAAGGACTGCTTTGGAATGTGTATTGTATTGCAACTGTAGCGCTACCAAAACAGTTAAATTTTAAAAGCGCGGTTATAAGATCTAACAGATCTTCTTGTTAATTATGGCAAACTGCCCTAGACTCACAATAGTTTCTCCTTGACATAGTTTTTCACTTAACATTGACACTTCAAACTTCAATTTTCCAAAGTTGTACATTATCATAATAATAATAATTATTATTGTAATTATTATTTACCGCATAGAAGTCAAGGACCTCTCAACCTTTTATAAAATGAAGAACAGGCATTTTAACTCTTCATGAAATTCGTGTTTTCAATTTTGTTTTGAGAGATTAAGATCACACTCTAGTAGTGAACTGAAAATTAATAGAGTAAGGACGGAACGTTTTAAGGGAACTTTTTTTAACAGGATTCTGTATTTATGGAACAATTTGCCCGATGAATTGAGGACTGCCAACTCTAGTCTTTCTTCTTTTAAGAGATTATGTACTATTTTTTATAAAGATAAGGTTTTTGATCCTGAGTGCCCCTATACCACCTGGGCTAACATCGGCAGTTAGTTAGTAAGGATGTTTCTTAGCCAGTTAGGTAGTTAGATTGTTAATTAGCTAGTTAGTTAGGTAGTTAGTAGATAGTTAATAAATTGCTTGTTTAATGATTAAGCTTTTATATAATCATACATTTTATTTTCATAATGGATTGACTAGCACATATGATTCGTCAGTTTCCTTCTAGTCTTCCTCACTGCCTTGTTATGTACTAAGATTTTTTATTAATAATGGTAATAGGACTGAGTGGAGTCCAAATCGGTCTGTAATCATATGAGTGATTAACAAAATCGGACGACCACTAAGCAGGAGTCCAATTTGTTAATCACGTGTATGATTACAGACTGAATTGGATGACGCGAAGCTCTGTTACCAATTCATCAAAACTATGACAAAATTCGAGAAACAAACAAAATGTCGATTTAGCACTGAACGATTAAACATCGTTATGAATGCTGAAAAACACAGCAGTTTACTCAACAAAGTGTGCCGCAACAGCGCGTACAAAATGATGCGTACTGTCCAATTACAAGCATGACACGTACACTGTCCAATTAATGCTCAAATTGGGCTGCTGATGGCCGATCATGTTTGAGAATTTTGTTATAGTTTTTATCAATGTGGTTATTACAATTATTATTATTATTTTGTAATAATTATTGTTTATAATTTGATTCTTTTGTTATATAATCGCAGTGAAAATTGAATAAATTATAATAACTTATCATACTCTTTAGTGACATTTTGGTTTTTTACCCTCTAGTTCAGGTCATTAGTTACACTGATGTATCTGTTATATTGTGTAGCCTAGTGGTTTAAATGCTGGCATTTTCTGTACACTTGCCAAAGCGAAGTCACAGACAAGGACAGTCTAATGCTGGAAATACAATGTAGTCACATCTACATGGATGTTTTGTTAGGAAAACTTCAATGCTTTCAATTTTGTCCTGCAGCGACTTCTCCAACCACTGAATCTACAGAAACAACAACTGAGGATAAAAAAGAAGCTCCTTCTACTGGTGCTCGTGGATCAGGCCTCTCAGAGGGTGCATTGTGGGGTATCATTGGAGGATGCATTGCATTTTTCATCATTGTTGCCATCATTATCCTTGTGTGCTGCATTTGCAAAAGGAGGTCGAATAATAAGGGTGCCTCTAAAGGTAGGCAATGTACTTCCATCAGTAGCTCTTACATTGGGAAATTTTAATTATCACTTAACTATTTTTGATAAGGTTTTTTTGAGGGGGGTTTTGATGCTGATTTGATTTGATTTGATTTGATGCCATTCACTCCATATCATGACTAAAAGGTTTTTGATTTTGATCTATTCAAGGTGGGAAGTCGTACAGTGAAGCTGATGGTTATCGCATGTAAGTTCACTCTGTTTTTATCTTCTGTTGCACTGTCAGGTTTTGTACCCGTTGTAACCTGTCTTATAACTGTAGGTACATAAACACTGTAGTTTGTTTAACTGTACTTCTTTGTCATATTCAGAAACATGTTTCCATTATTTACACCAGATGTGCATGCACACACTGTACAACCATGTGTAACATACATGGTACATGTACATTTAAATTGTTCATGCTAATGTTGTTAAAGTTTTTGTATTGTGCCTACGGCATAGTCCTGAGACATAACTATTCACATGTATCACTAGTCTCAACAGAGAAAGAAATTCTACCGTAATTAACTCTTTTTTAACTATTTAATGCAAATGATTGGCAATAGATTAACAATCTCCCAACAATTGATAGTGTTGAGCATAGCCATGTTGCATTATTAACTTGGGTGGAGAGCCTTTTTACTCTTGTTGGGATAACGTGGCAAATGCATTCATTTTGTACAAGTACCAATATGCTCTGTGAGACTCAAGCAGTCTGTCCAATGGAAGCACTACTCTGCTGGACCTCTTGGTCTCTCATTCATAGAGTAACAATTTCTAAATTCTTGTAGGAACAGGCAGCCACCCCCTTCAGGGCTTGGTACAGCCAGCCCAGCATATGTTGAAGCCAGACAGTATGCTCCAGTTACTGCAGCAAGGAGACAGGTATGGTAGACAGAAAATGTGACTGATCTTGTAGAATGTACGCTAAATTCATGTTTGCCATCATGTTGCTGCCATTATTGGGGTCCTCATCTTGCAACATTCTCTGGGATAATGTCTGCCTTAGCCTAAACTTCATTCCTTTCTAGTGGCGTAGCCAATTACGATTCCAATTCCCTTTATCAGAAACCAAATAATCCAACATTCATTGGCATCACCAATCAGAAGTTGTTTTTTTAGTGACACAAGGAAGCATAGAGAGAGCATACCATTTGGAAAAGAAAAGAAAAAATATGACTCATAGTTTATTAGTTTGTGGAAACATTTCAATGATTGCTTGTGTTCTGAATGCAGATTTACTGCAGTAGTGCCTTGTTTTAACTGATATGTCAAGTTCGTGTTGACAGATCAAAAGGAAAGGAAAGTTGCTTTGGTTTAAGCAACATTCCTTTACATGATAAGGCCCTGGAAATATTGAAATCCCAAGGTGAATAGAAAAATACATGTAGTAGCAGTTCCAGAAAGTGAGAGTGGTGTCTAATCATAATTTCCATAAAATTGAACTCGTGCATGCCAATCTGCCAACCAGTTAGTGCTAAGAGACTCTGCTCATGGCAAGTTGCCATCATGGTCTTTTTTGTCATTCAATGAACAAGGAATGCTTTATTGACCCACAGTGTAAAGAGGAGATATGCCTTTCATACAAATTCTAATATACAGTGTAACTGAAACAATTGAAGTGTACAGTACATAACTGCAACTTGTCACCATGGTCAAAGATAAACATTATTGTGCTGTAGGATTAAAGAGTATTTATTGAACTTCAGAGTTTGCTCTTGTTGGGTTGTTTTGTGAGTTCTTGACAAGATTCCCCTTCATGTAAAGGATAATCGAGTTACAGTAACTGCTATTGCTATTCTTTTTACATGGTCCTTGATTCAGTTTTGATAATGAGTAGGGCATTCTTAAATCTGTAAACTGTTGGGCTTTAGAACTGGAACATTGTTCAGTCTAAGTGGGGTGGTTTGTAATCTGAGTTTGTTATGGACTTGTGTTGTTCAGACTAGGATTTAAACCAATGACCTGCTCCTCTGCAAATTGAAACTACCAGCCGAATTAACCAGAACTGATTGTCAGAAATGACAAAATTTACACCTCATGGTGTTTAATCTCGATGTGGAGAAATCGCTAAACCTTTGATAGAAACTCTTGTTCTATTTTGCATAGGATGACCAGTCGAAACCACCACTGAACTATGCAGAGGTCTCCTTTAACAACTCGTCTGGTCCCGGCAGGCAGCCCCCACCGTACTCAGGGACAGAGTACAGTGAGATGTCGCCTGAGAAGCGACCTCCGCCTGCAGGAGGACAGCAGGTAGAAGGCGGAGGATTTGAGTTGTGGTGTTAAGGTTTTCACTACATCGTGATGTGTAGGGTTCTTAGTAGCTCTTGATCGAGGCCAAGTTGTTCAAAGGGAAATTAATGTAAAATCTCATAACTTAGTATTCCATTTTATTAGTAAATCATTCCTCTACATTTTGTGTTACTTAATGTTAGCACGGAAAAACATTTTGTTAATCAGCTTTGAGCAACTGGGCCTATGTGGCTGAGAATAATATTATAGAACAGGCAGCTATGGAAGATATCCATTAGAAAAGAGTACAGACTTCTGGTGAACATCTGCTTGTTGCCTCCTGCTACTAAGAGCCCTGCATGAAGCATTTGATTCGTGTACTTAATACAGTTTGTGGATTTATGACGCAATTTTGCAGTGGCACAATAATTGCTTTGATATGTTGATTAGTAGGACATATAATTTATTACATGTGACTTGAGTTGAACTTCCTGCACACCCGTGGGTCATACACATGCTGTTAATTTTGCCCTTGGTGATATTCTCTGGTGATTAGTTAGAATTCATCTGCCGCTTCCCTGATTTGACTTAAGGCCAAGAGATAGAAAGCTCTATCTAGTTATTTTGTAAAACCTTACCGTTTTACTTCTCCAAGTAAGAAAAAAGTTGTTAATAGTTTTGTACTGAGCATCGGACTAAGCCTTAAAAGCGGGAGGTTCCGGGGGGAGGTGTGGAACCCTAAGGGTCAATTTTGGAATGATATGTGTAAAGGAGTTTTTCTAGAGTTGTACACATTTCATTCCAATTGGAATGACTGATGACTGACTTTGTTGAAATGATGTTGATATTACACTAGATAAAGATGTTTTCAATTCTGCTTTTCATAGAAGACTTTTTATAGGAGTAGCATTTTTGTGTGAATTAGGTGAAATACATGCTTGTGTGTGAGATGTGATACAGTTTCATTCATTGGATATAGATGAAGTTTATACATGTAACATGGTGACATTTCAACCTGAGTGGGTATGTAATTAGCAGCCATGCACAGGTGTTTAAAACAATATGATTTCCAGCCTGCATTGATGAATGTCATTAAAAAAAGACATGTAATTAATTAGCATTGTCTTGATTGACAGCTGTAAGACCATTCAAATAATTTAGCGAGTAAAATTGATACTAGAATATAATAAGCACGCTGTCCTTTTGGCTACCCTGCGAGAAGAGTCGCTTCGATCTCTCCTAGATTAGTCGGGCACGAGGAAAGTGTTCCCGACCTAGGAAAGCTGCTCGCAGAGTATCTGTTAGCATGCAAAGTAAATAGATGTGTCTTTCGTACATTGAGTAGACAGAGATGCAAGTCTGTTTGGGTTCTGTTCAGGTTCCTGAAGGCATGCTTATTTCCATGCTTATAGCCATGTAAACAATATTAAGTGATCAGCATAATTATTTTCGTTCTTTCACAATTGTGAATAATTAAGAAGTAGTAATAGGATGATAATTTACGGATCCATAAAGCTGCGGAGGAATAATGTGACAATTCGAGTATTAGCTGAATAAAGTAAAACTCGTTCGTTATTCACACTGATCTGTTTAAAGAAGCTGTTTATATTGAGTTAAGTAATTTTATGCTTCTTGTAGGCGGTTGTTCAGTCTTCGGGCCTATGGTTGCCTTTAACAAGCTTAAATGAAGAAATTAGAAAAGATTACATTTAATCTTTGTTGATAGAAGCTATATACACACTGGAGATCGATGTGAATATATGTAATGAGTTGTTATATTTTTAAATTAGCTAACTGTATTTATAAAAGTGTGATTGTATGATTGCTGTGCAGCCGTAACTTCGCGAAATAAACGTACACTTCATCGCTCGTATTGTGGGACTGTGTTTCACCCCTTGTTCAAGTTCAATCGCCCATCAACAGTAATAGGTACGCAATGCGTGCTGACTAACACCAGACAAGGCTTACTAACTATGCCATTGTTGTCGGTAGTGCTTCTCAATCATTCTAATCCCAACGGCCCTTTTTTTTTCAATTCTATTTTTCGACAGTTGTCTAGCTTTCCTAGTCAGCGATAATATTACTCATGTGACAACGTTTTTGCGAGAAAAACGTCCTCGTAACATGACGCATGAAATTGAGCTGGTTTGGATTCGTGCGTCAGGAAACGGGGACAAAATGACCTCAATTTCCAATGTCGCATAGTGCACACTACTCTTTCAATCTATCCTCTCCACAACAGACTTGTGAGCCTTAATCCGTTTCCTTTGTACCAGCGTGCGTAATGTCCTCCCAAGATACGTCCTGTGTGTACACACAAAGGGTGTTGTTCCCCAACATGTTCACTAGTGTGTGTTGACCAGTAAGGCGTAAGCAATCAGGTATGAGTGATGTAAGCGTCCAATTACAGGTATCTAATCACAAAAAGTTGTGATTGGATGCCTGTAATTGGACACCCGCGTGATTGCGCACCGATTATACGACAAATAGGCGCACGGAGAACCAATCACAATCGAGCATTTAATTATGGATACTACTATGAATGAAATGACGTCCAGGAAAGATTTTCCTCCATTTATGGCGTTGCTAACTAAGTGGAATACTTAAGCATTGCTCAGATTCGTGAAAATGCGGCCAATTAAAGTGAGGTTGTCGCGGCTGATATTGGGAAGTTGTCCTCCCTAATTGCCATTTTATTGCAATATGCCACCACATAGACCAGTTAATTGAATAAATCCATTCTAAGGGCGAAATAGAACATTTTGGACGAGAAGGGACATGGTTACAAGAATTGAAGTGTTGGTATTGAAGAATTGCTTTTTTGGTAAAATTCTGAACTGTTAGTCGTCATGTTTCCTCTTCGGTTAATATTTTTTTACGTTTACTACTCTTTTGCAAGATAAAGCAAGCTTACAATGAAACACGATATAGCCGCCGGGACGCTGTCACTTCGATGAAACGAAATCTGTAGGATCCGACAGTACCCAGTGACGAAGTTCACCACTTGCACTCACTGTTGATGTGTTGTTTGCAATATCTCTCGCAATATTCCCTGCCTGCGATATATGCAAACCTTAATAGTCAGGGCCGGGTTGTTCGAAAGTCGGTTAACTTTAATTAACTCAGGATTAAAAGTTAACCGAAGTATTAATTTTTCTTGGATATAAATGCTTTTCACTGCTTATGTTTTTGATAAGTTGAGATTCTTCAGAAAGAACACCAAAGGACAAACTATATAAACAGAAAACCTCACCGAAGAGTTACAAAACTCAAATCAAAATTCTCGCTAATCCTGGGTTAGCTTAATCGGGCTTTGAACAAAGCGGCCCGGCAAGTTCGTGAAAGGAATCAGTTCGTATTATATATCGCGAAAGGATCACCAAGATTTCTTTTCAAGATCAGACACCGCGACGTTACCATAGTCTTACGGAACCGTGTACATAAATATAGAAACTGTTGTCATGGAATTTAAATTCTTATTAAAGTAAACTCGTAAACGCCCATTTTCCTGCAACCTCTTCGGATATTTTCCGATCGAGATAAAACAATTAGAGTGGTACCTCGATATAAAGAAGGGTCAAGATATGTTCCCTATAACGTAACTATGTTTCGTTATACTGTATCGGGATTTCTTTCCGTATATCTTAGTATTACTGGGGCGAAGAATATCGTTCGTTATAACGAGGACTTCGTTATAAAGAGGTTCGTTAAATCGAATTCTCACTGTAAACAGTTTAGCACACCCGAATAATATCTCTTGTAAATAAAAAAGCACAGTACGCAATAACATCAGACAATATCTGCTCTCCATGCAAGCTGACAAGTTAAACATCGATATTTGCCAATTTTAGTGACAGCCATATATGGACGTGTGTTTATAACATCTTTTCCATAATACTGGCATCTGGCTTTATACAAGCAATTATAGCACAACTGGATGGGCGATAGCAAACGGTATCATCTTGTTTGGGGTAATAAGCGTAAGTTTGCATCTTTGTGGATAAATTTTGATGAGTTAACTCATTTATCATGTTTTCTGATATAAAAGTTGATGTAAACAGATGTACTTTAACTTCTCTCGATGGAGGACTCTTTATTGCTGTGAACTGCTTGATAAGTGTTATTGGAAGTTCAGGGAACATCTTTGTCTGTCTCACCGTCCTGTTTACACCAAGGCTACAAGTTGTGTCAAATTACTGCATCGTGAATTTAGCTTTGGCCGACCTCATAGTCAATGTACTGACTGAGCCGCTAGCTATTGCGATTTTTGTTGGTAAACTTGACGGCACATGTTACGTGAGAGCTGAACACGCCGCTCGTTTTATTGGAAATTTGTCATGTGCAGTATCCTTATTAACTCTGGCGACGATGAGCTTCGATAGATGTTTCGTCATCTTAAAACCTATGAAATATAAACAGGTCGTCACCCCAACTCTTTTAAAGTCCATGCTGATATTTTATTGGTTTTTGGCGTTGATTGTGCCCATCTTGGACGCATTTGTAGAAGACAAACTTGTCTACATACATTTTATTCTTTGCGGGATTATTGTTATGTATTCAGTTGTAATTATCTGTTATTCAGCAATCTTCATATCTGTTCAAAAACAGAACTCTGTCAGGCAAAGAGAGCTTCAAAATCACCAATCTGCTAATAACGAAAAGGACAAGAGACTCGCCAAGACTATTGCGCTTGTCATAGGTTTCTTCACAGTGTTTTGGATGCCATTTGGATATCACATTGCTAAGAGCCCACAAAAAAATTACGGACTCAGTTATATAGCTTCAGTTACAGCTAGTTTTGCAAACTCTGCCATTAATCCTTTAATATACTTTTATAGAAACAAATGTTTTCGCGATGCTCTGAGAAGAATTCTTAGTAACTGTCATCGTAGACACATAGTGAACCCTCTACGTGCATCGCTACAAAACCCGACTAACAACAATGCAACACCCACAGCTTTACAAAGAAGGATCCCTTCCAAGAACGTAGGTGATATGAAACTGCAATGAAGATGCCAAATACTGCAGCTTCTTACAGAAGGTTCTGATGAGTTATTAGAGGCATCAAGACAAGAAACCAAACTTTGAACAGATAGACAAAATAAAAGTTATGGTGTGCATCTTATGTTTTGAAGTTGCAAAAAAATTCTGCAGCTATAAGTAGATTTAAAAATTTATTTGGGGAAAGATGTGTAAAACAATTTCTTTTCATATTAACTATCATATCTTTATGTTTACAAACTACGTTTAACCTTTTGTGATAGTGCATTCAATATTGAGCATGAGTCATTTAGCTTCAGCTGTTCTGGTGCACTTGTTTTCGAAGGCAAACACAACAAGAAACTCATCCGCCTCTCAAAGCACCAAAAAATATTTATAGCTCGCGGTGGTAAAAAAATGTTGTATCCATGTTTGATTGGTTGATCATCAAAGATTATATGAAGTACTGTTTGTCACTTTGTATATAAGTTATTTTAATAAACGTTGTGCAAAAAGATGCCTCGCTCAAGAAGTGCATTTCCTCATTTCCTTCTTAGCTATTATCATAATATGGGCTTATTGACTGTGGGAGGGTGTGACGGTAAAAATTATTCTGTCGAGGTCTGAACGCAGCCATGGGACTGACAGCAACCAGGTCCGTATAAAATGACCCACAGTTTATCCGTCCGGCCCTAGCTGCTGCATACATTCTCTTACCTTGCTGTCTGTATTGAATTTGATTTTGTTGCGAAGTTGTGAAAATGTCTTGCTAAATTTCCTGAATAGGGTGCGCTAATTTTCAGGCGAGTATTAGGTTACTGGACCGGCCCTGCACACGTCAACAACCGCGCAGTATTTTTCTGTCTGATTGTGTGCGGCAGTAGTATGAGGAGAACACTTGAACGTCTGTTTAACGGCCAAACGGCTGTGCACTGTTTGTGGAGGTTTTGGGCGCAAAAGACTTTTTCTTCTAAGAGTGACTTTCTCATTTTCAAAGCAAGGCGCGAGGATGAAATGGTCTGAAATTTCCTCTTAATAAAACTTCAATTAACATAACTATAACACATGCCGACTTTTATTACAGCTGCCTTGAGGTTGACAACTTCCCTGACGACACGGCAAACATTTCGTCTACTGGACCAACGCAATTTCCGCCTCGTCATACAGTTCATCGAATTGCCGGGGCAATACGCTGATGTAAATTGGATAATTAGGTAGATTATCGGTGTTTTTTGGCTGTATATTTCGCTGTCAGAACAAACTTGGGTTCCCACAAGAAAATAACAGTGTTTACGTGCCTAATTATGTAAATTACGCTGAAAACGTGAGCAGAATATCCCTTGAGGAAGTGAAGCAGACAAAGCAAACTATCCGTACGTTATATAATCGTTTTTGTTGGCGGCTAAATAAAATGCTTTGCAATGAAGTGACAGCTAATTTCTTTTAGTTTTCAACTTCCACATTTGCTGATCTTTTTGTTTTCTGAAGTGAAATGTCAACACAAATTCTTTTGGCACCCCAATGGCGGATATTGTTTAGCACTTCTGGTCGGAAATCGTTTTTCAAATTATGATATTCAATAAGAGCCTCACAGGAGTTTTGCGAAACTAAGGAACGTGGTCATTAAGGGATAATTATTAGATCGAGTTGAAGGAACAAGAGATATCTCTGTTATTCTAAGTTCTTAAGTCTCGGTGATGTATTTTTAGCCTTGTGATTGGTTTACGGACTCTTGGTCGCCAGCTACCATTTCAGCTGAGTTTGACCGCATACGGAAAATAAATCCGGCAAGTGTCATGTATTTTAGGATTTTTCGCCCATAATGGAAAATTTTGTCAGAAAAAACGGCTGAAAACGGCACATTTCCTCGTAGGGGCCAAGCACGGTGCTTGCATAGTAACCCTTTGACGCCCAAGGAGTCATATACGGTACTTAATGGTCGTGCTCTTTGTACCACTTGTGACGTCATCAATTTGAATATCACTAGTTATTAAATTCTCAGCCTCGGATAATGCAATTCTAACTTTCTGCTTGGTTCACTGGATCTCGGTTACCAGCCATTATACCTGCGTTTGACCTTATATGGAAATGAAAGCGGCAAATGTCGCTCGGCATGAGCTTTTTCGCGTGAAGCAAAGGTTCGTCGACAAAAAAAATGGATGAAAAAAAGCACATTCGGTGAGCTATCTACACAGCAAATACATGAAATTATGGACAATGCCGACCCAGTAACAACAAAAAAGCCACAAAGCTCGAGATACGATTTAAGAGGCCCTGCGCCTAAGAAACGACCGATGATTTCCGGCTAAAAAATAAAATCGGCCGATTTTTATCTCTCAAGTAGAGGTTACCGAATACTATTTAAAAATGAATTTCTTTTGTTTCAGTTTCGCTTTAAACCAAAAATATCGAGCCGCAAAGTTTTTCCGTCTGAAAGCAGCAAAATCAGGCCGAAAATAAGCCCCTGCACAAAACTGTTCAGAAATTACTATCGCAACGCAAAATAATGAGAAAACTACACAGTGTTGAAGAAAAAGGCCTTTTAATGTAATATCATTCGATAAACATCAAAAAACTGCCGAAGCGATTAACAAATAAAGTTTCAAATATTGCATACTAAATTAGATGGAGCGTTGGAGCTGATTTTAAAATAATTATTTCTCAAAAGTTCAACGCTTTTGAAAGCAATCACAGTGATGAATGAGACATTGGAGAGATACAAATCACGTTTCTGGAAAAACATTTTTCGGCCAAAGTATATTGACCTTGTACAAAGCGTTCAAAGTTACCGTGTTTACCGTTATCCTGCTACTTCGGCGAAACGCTTCTCTTTTGCCAATACGGCCGTGGATAGCGTGTTAAACGCCACTTTAAACCTTGCTAGGCATTCAAAGACCGTCCTAAGTAGAAGGAAGTAGAATTAAAAGAGAAAGGAAGATGAAAAATACACAGAAAAAGAAAATAACTCGAAATTACCATCTGCTAACGAAAGTTGACTCTGGAAAATGTCGTCGCGTGACAGCGGCCATTGACGTCATTTGTATCAATAGCGGCGGAATCCAAACGAATGCACAAACCACACATACAGCTCGAAATGCCAAGGCTTTCAAAGCAAGGGAATCCTGAGAGAGATCTGGTCGAGAATAATTTTGGCACGTCTGTGTCACATGGCGATCAAAGTTTTCCGCAGCATTATTACGATGGCAATGTGCAAGTGCACAATTATTTGGCTCTTCTCCATGACTCGAACTCGAACGTTTTCAAACTTTCTGGCCAAGGTTATATCTCCTTCATTTGATAGACGTTTCTTGAATTCTACTTGATTGCAATTTCATTCAGCAAATTCGTTTGCTTCGCTCTCAAATGTTTCATTCAACTAATTTTACAAACGGCGCGCATGTCATGTGATTTCCCACTTGTTGTTGTTTTTGTCACATCGACTTCCGGTCGTTTTGTAAAATTAAAACCCAATAAAATTAAGCTATATTTACAAGAATACAAACGCACCGAATTTAATAAAACAATTATTCCATTCGTGCTTGTTGGATATGAGATTGGTTATAGCCAACGCGCGCTCATGGAATAATTGTTAAGTATTCTTGATAAGCAGATGGTAGAGCTAGAATAGACCTATCCGCACAACAGTCGTTCTTGGATATCGACAGCATTTTGACGTAGCAAATTGAAAAACAACGATATCAGTTTTGGTGCAAAAATGGTCGTTAAATGGCCCATTATACCTATACTTGATCAAGGTCCCGTTTCCAGGCTTTGCCCATGATTAACACCCAGCTTTTTAGGACAGGCAGAAAGAATATAAAACGCAAAGGTAGCGAGAGTAAAAGGGCCGAGAAAAAGGAAAGGAAAAGGGCAATAAATAAATTCGGAAAGGGCAATCGCAAAAAAGTCCAAATTTTGGCTTACGCGCATGTATCAAATTAAAATGTTCTACATTTTTGTACCTAATCTTGGAGAAATCTATCTGTTTGGTAAAAAAATAGCTTTTTCATCAAAACTAAGGCCCATTTAGCGCCATGGCAACCAAAAAACTGATTTAACGGTTAAAAACGGGACTTTTTTGTGTACATTTGATCGTCAAAGGGCTAAATAATATTTTAATGTAAATTAAGAAATGATCCTTTCTGCCGATAAATAGTACCGAATCACGAAACTGTCTTTGGTGTTGCTTTCGATCACTTCGTTGTAATTTGAGCGATTTTCGACAATATATTCTATCATGTATAATATAGAGGCAAAGCAGCCAAGGCAGGAAACACACTAGTCGACTCGAGGTTCCGGCGCCGGACAATTGGCTCAAAAACGACTTCTGCTGCCATTCTGCTTCGTCGTCCTGTTAAAAGATTCTGTAAAATGAAAAAGCTTATATCTTGTTTCTTTACGGAATAAACAAGTGGATAAAAATCAAATACCATTTTGAAACACAAGACAGACCGTATGAGCGCGGTCAGCATTGGGTACCAGGTTGACAGAATACGTAAAGGGACTGAGAGAGCAGCAGAGAGTCTCAGTCGTAAATTCCATGCAAACACTTTGATACATTTTCAAAATATCAATAATAGGCAAATATTATGCTTGGGTTTATTCCCATGATTTCTTGAGATTCAAAAATGTAGGGAATAATAGCCAATTCCTTCCCGAAAAAGACAAAAAATCACAAAATTCAGCTTCCCAGAGTTTGATAGAAAAAGATGTAATCGAAAAGCGAAAAAACAAAGCAAAGGAATAGAAAAGGAAAACAGCAAAAAATTTACGGGAAGACCCGAAAATCGACACAAAATTGTTAAGTTACTGAAAACGGATTTTCGGCATATTGACCAGTATGCATTGCGCGCTGTGCAGTATTGAAAAACAATAGAAACCTCGCTATCATGTAAACCAAAACAATTATAATCACAAAATATAACTAGAGTAACTCATTGTATCACCATAAGCTAAGGCATGGCTTTAAGAGTCGAACATAACCGTATCCATATTAATTTTTGATGGCTGAAGACAAAATTGCGGAATCCAGGTGATGTCAGTTTAATAACGCGATTCTACTGCCGTCCAAATAGTTTCTTTTTCTCTTCGTATTTGCTTAGACAACCTGCATATGGCTTGGAAGAACCTAGTTTTCTTTTTTGTTTCCTTCTTTGCTTTTGCAGCGGGAAGGAAGATGGGAGTAGGGTGTGATGCAAAGGGAAAAACAGGTATCCACATGATTGAAGCTTGAAAGATAACAATGTACTGTGATATTTAATGTTTATACTGACCTGAGACTTGCTGGAACCTGGTTGACATAAAGCAGTTTTAAAAATGCAGTTTTATTGTCGCAAACGAAAAAAAAAGCGGTTGAAAGAATGTATATCACTGGGCAGTTCAGTTTCAGTACAGTTTTGTAGTCCCTTAGTATTCCGTTTCGTTATCTTCTTGTTGGGAGATCTCGAGGTCAGGTTTATACAAATAGCCCCAAGCCAATGCCTCTTCTTCATTCTTTCGTGATTGATCCTGAAATCAATAAGAGACGTTAAAACAGAGAAAAGGGCGAAACAACTATATGTGTATGAACGAATTGAGATCATGCTCGTGTTCGTTTTCTGGGGTTATTTCAATTAAATATCGTTTATATGGTTTCAAAAATAATACATCGTCGTGTAAACCCTGTCATCTTTTTACTGACGTAGTAACAGAAATTAATGAGGGAATTAAAAAAACATTTAACGGTCCCATGCTTACCGTTATTAGTTTTTACAAAGCGGCGTATAGTATTCATTACTCGAATTAGCTCCCTGGGCGATTATAACATACTTGGCAGTGTTATTATGTTATTACTCACCTTTTCCAGTAGATCTACTGCGCTTCACCAGGAAAGAGAGCATAACTATGAATAAAATGGCTCCCCCAATTCCTGCTAACAAGCAAACCAACATGGTTGTTGAAAGTCCGTCGTTTCCTCCATTGTCCGCCTCAGTTTTCCATTTCTTTGAATTTCCTGGAATAAATAGAAAGTGATCCACGTAACAAGTATAGAAATCCACAGGAGCAGTATGTTTTTGGTCAGAATATTTCGGTCTCCTAGATGGGTTACTGAGATAAGGGCTTTCACGAGAAAATTCACGAGAAAAGCGGAGCCAAATTATCATTAATTTTACTTAATTATCCTCGGTATGGTTTGAAAAAGCACTTCGACTGTAAACTCAGGGGGTAGCAAAATAGCTGATAAGGTCAGGTTAATAATACCTTTGAATTTTTCAAAATATTGTAGGAACACCATGAAATCAATCCGTGACAGTAAATTTTACTTTCATTCCTCCATAGGAAAAAAAAAGATGGTGACTAGCACATTTACCCATAATTCTTAGCGCACGAAAACTTAAAAACAATGCTTATAAAAACGTACAGAAAAGTTCTAAAATCTTCAAACCTAGCACACAAAATGTTGTTAGCACAGGAACAAATATTGCAAAAATATGGCTTTCGTTGTGCTTTATGGGCTGTGTAAGGCTCGCATTGTATTGTGATAAAATGTGCAGCCGCCATCTTTTTTCCAACAGAGGATTACGCAGAGAGATAGATAGAGAAATAGACAACTTTATTTAAAAGTAAAAATCTATAGGTAAATTTTCAGGGTAGTCCCTTCAGGGAGCTTACAAAGCATCTATGCTATCAATAGGAGTCCTGAAGCTATTACGCAACATAGAATACACAATAGAGAGAGTACAACAAAAGCATCACCTTCATCCTTTGTAACAATCTTTTCATAAGCTGAAAAGCCATAGCCTACAGCGTTGGTGGCCTGTACTCGGACCTGGTAACTAGTGTCGGGTTTTAACCCATATATGGTGCAGCTATTGTTTGCTACATCAGAACAGTTGATCCCATTATTTGGATTGTTGTCGTCAACTGCTTGAACCAGGTAGCCAATCACAGGTTTTCTTACACTGTTTAAAGGGGCTTTCCAAGACACTCGGATAAAAGAACTTCCAATTTCCAAATGCGTTATTATTGGTGGATCAGGGATAGCTATAGCAAATAAGAGGATCAAAAGAAAGAATAAAAGAAATTTAACAGTTTTGCTCAAGTTCTAACGATAAGTTTAATTTTTTTTCAGAATTAAAGATTACTGTTTGATAAAAATGGCATTGCTTGTGACTGGAAATGCATCACGAAAAGAAATAAATGAATCATTTGTAAGTGAAGTACTTTACCAAGGTGAACGAGCTCGAAGCTCCTAGTGTCGTATCCAAGATTATTCCATGCGTAACACGAGTAACTGGTGAAATCTGATTGGCTGGTAGGTGTTACAGTTAAAGTACTCTGTGAGGTTGTTTTAGAGAATATGACGTCGGTCACCACGCCTTTCCCAGACCAGTGAATGGTAGGCCGAGGAAAACCCTCCGCCCGGCACTGGATTCTAGTCTCGTGTCCAATCCATGAACTGACATTTTTCTTGCTGGAAAGAACTGTCGGTTTATCTGGTTAGGAAAATGAAAACGAATGACTTTTTCTTTATATACACGATACATTGTGTCAGTTAAAAAGCCGGCCCATTTTGATCAATTTTTGATCAATTAGAGACGAGGCTTTCTCTCCATATCGTCCTTTTCTCCGTCAACTCAAGACGCAAGTGTCATACAAGGCCTTGCGAAGGACTAACAAACCACCTTGGAAAACCTCTATTTTTTTTGTCAACACTTAAAAGGAAGGAAATTGATTTTGGCTGGTAGCAATGGTATATCGAAAATCGGTGAAAACTTCAGCGATGTGTCTTGCTCTCTCCGACTTCATTCTTAGGGCCTGTATGATAATAGCGATAATCTGTAAAACTACAACTTACAATTGACGAGCACATTAGCTTGAGAGGTAACAGGTTTGCCAAACCCATTGGAAGCGATACATCGATAACTCCCTGCGTGACTTCTGTTGGCGTGACTGATGAACAGAACGCTTCTTGCTGTTAGCTCTTTGTTATTGTCATGATACCAAGAAACATTCGCAGGTGGATTTCCACCAATATTACATGTCAGCAACAGTGCATCGCTTTCGTTTACGGTTTGGTTGTGTGGTCCATCAATGACAAACGGAGGGCCTGATGTGAAAAGTGTGGTAACAAAAGTAGTTCTTGATATAAGTAGAACAATCCTTATATTTGTGGAGTTACTTTTACACTTCACAATACATCACACCACACCACACCTCAACCCACCCCGCGCAACCCCAGTTCATTTCACCCCACCCCACTGCACCGCACTGCACCCCAACCCACCACACTACACCAAACCACACCATACCATATCACACCACACCTCATATGTAAGAACTGTACGAACGCAGTATTTACCGTTTACTGTGCCAATACCGATTCGATTTAGTGCCCTCCTTCCAATAAGCGCCCCCTCTCGAATAAGCGCCCCCCTCCCAGTGTGTTTTTATTAATAAACGCCCCTATTCCAATAGGAGTCCTCATTCCAATAAGCGCCCCTAAAGATACATGTTTTTACTTTGCTTTTAATTTCGTTAATTTGAATTTTTTAAAATATTAATTTAATATCATAATATTATAGCGCCGTCAGAGTATGTATCAACGGAGGTTTATCTTACTTAATTGCTTACATACGTAATGCCGCATTACAAAAACAGTGGTCTTCGTCTGAGTCTCTCAACTATTATGTCCGATCGTCGAAGATGCCGCACCAGAAAACTTTTACTTACGTATTGATGTACCGAAACTGACCCTGTCAAAGCTGTTGGCGTCAAAATAGATTAAAACTCTCTCACGTTAACTGAACATTTACCGTATATTTGTTACTGTCACAGTTTCTGTTATTGTTCCTTTTTTAATGAATACCGTATTAAAGTTTTGTTTTGAACATTCGGTTGTTTCTCCAAAAAGCAATAAGTGCCCAATCCCGAGTAAGCGAAATGTCTCGAATAAGCGCCCTCCCTTGAGGTACCTAAAGTAAATAAGCGCCCCGGGAGCTAAATGGAATCATTACTGTAACTAAGAAAAACATATCTAAGACACAAATCTCCCTGCATCTTACCTTGCACCGTAAGGTTTAACATAGCACTAGAACCACGCCCAGGTGCATTCTGTGGAACACATTCATAGGCGCCTTGGTCACGATAACTGACTTGTGTTATGTTCAAAGATCGAACAATTCCTTTCTGTACAACAACACCATCTTTGTAAAAAGTATAATTATAAGGTGGTGGGTTGGATTTCGTCCTACACGTGATTGTAACCGAGGAGTTATTATGCTGGATTTTTCAGATGACTGTAAACTGATATTCAAAGGCTTATCTGCAAAAAGTATAATGAAACAGAAATGTTGTGTTTCTCTAAAATTGATTTATATATCTACTGTCTTTACAGTTTGTTTTAAGTTTAAGCTTTGAACGGGATTCGAATCCAGCCTCTGCTATACCGTTGCATAGCACTCACACCTGAACTGTCGAGCCAACTAAGAGCTAGTCACTTTATTAGACAAACAAATTCTAGGATTCAGAACTCGCGACCTATGAGATGCTTGAAAAGAAAGTAAATACCAAATATTGACAGCTTTGCTATTTCCAGCTTTCTTGTCAATAACATACATACTCACACCAAACATCCACAGCAACTGTTCTTGAGTCAATCCCCAAGAAATTACTCGCTGTGCAAAGATAAACTCCTGTGTGTGATTTTTGCGTTGTTAGTATCATAAGTCGTCCATCTTCTCTCTGCAGTGTTTGATTGGTGCCCAGTAATTTCCAAGTAATAACTGGCTGAGGGTTTCCGTCACCATGGCAATAGAGTTTCAGTGTAGCACCTTCGTTGATTGTTACTCTTGGTCCGGCGACATTCGTTATCGTAGGAGAGTCTTCACAAAAATAAACAACGAAAGAATTTCAAGATGCATTCCGAGAGAGGAACATTGGCGGTAGGAAAACCTTTGCTAATTCTTATGAAAAGTCCGGGCTAACACAATTAATACGCTAAATCATCATTATTTAGGGAAATTACTTGCCAAACCTGAAATAACACAAAATACTTTTAAAAGCTTCTTGTACTGACTAAAGCACAGCTAACGCGAAAACCCCTTTATATTCTGCTTTGTATTGAAATCAGTTTGAACAGTCTTTGCTTTATTTGATTGATATTAATATTTTTAGAATGCCGTATAGTATATTGTTATTGTAGTATATTGTCGTTTTTTCCTTGTTATTCTAGACGGTCAGTCAGAAGGCATGCATTTTGCACTGAAAAGTTTAAAATCAAGCTTCCATTTTACATAATTTTCTTTCAATTTTACAGTGGTTACTGTTTATACTCACAATACGCATTTAGAAATGCAGTATCTATGATGGGCCCTGATATTCCATTACGTGCTGTACATTGATAATTTCCAGTGTCATTTCTCTGGACAGCTTTTATTTCTAGCCTGTCTCCGTTGTAGACTTCTCCACTAGACATGGCTGTCCAAGTGACGTTAGGAGGTGGGCTCCCTGTGGCGCTACATATAAAAAGGGCGGGGCGTCCTTCCGTAACGTTCAACACATGTGGAATCACAAGAACAGCTGGCTTCTCTGAAAAATGTCAAAAAATACATGTAAAACGTAGTTTTAATTAAGCCATTCAAATATGAAACTCGTTCAAGACCAGACTTGCGAAAAACTTGACTCAAACGTCCATAAAACTAAACTGAAAATGATCTAAATTGACTGCCATGTGATCAATTTACTGGGCTTTATTTTAGAGACATACTTAGCAGCAAAACCATTTACAAAGATGTTTTCTTTAGGGAATGGTTGGTATCAGATCAGGGAACCACAGCCGCTTTATATAATGATGAGTTCCATTCAAGCGAACGCATTTTTCAGAAAGAAACGTTTTTGAATTGATTTTCTTTAAGTTAGACTAATGAGTTACTCTAAGAGAACTAACATGTCAACATTATTTCTTTCCGTTAACAAACTGCCGAGCAATAACTCTTACTCAGAAGTCTACCTTGTAGCTTGAAAATATATGTATATCTGCGTAGAATAGTTTAAACTGTTTTGCTTGCATAAATTATAGGCAAATCTTTGCTGACGTCATTGTTTACATTTTTCCCATTAACATACGACTTTGCGCATAGAAGGCATCATGCTAGACGCGATTTTACTAGAAAAACGTAAAGAGCTTGTAAAACTTAGTAAGTGATAAAATTTTTGGCTCTTTGGGTGTAATATTCGAGGAGAAATTGGCTTTCAAAAACATCAAAATTTCTGTGTTGCAAAAGTGCTAATGAGCTCAAACATTCTTTGTAAAATTTTGAGCTTTTAAACCCTCGTCGCACAAAAAGTATTCAATACATCGCGCTCAAATTCCTTAGGACAGTTAATCGTGCTGTGCCCTTCCAATATTCAGTATTAATCTCTTTGTAGCTCCATCAGAAACTGTATCGCTTATGGTAATGAGGCAAATATTGTAAACAAAGATTCTCCTATACATCAACTATATTGAGACTCACCGTAAACAGTAAAACTGACACTTCTCCGTTCTCCGACACCGAGGGTATTTCTTGGCTCGCACGTGTAAATACCGGCGTGGCGTGGCTTGACGTTACATATTTTGTGATATCCGGACTTATTTTTCCTAATTATCTTGCCTTTGTGATATATCACATATGTAGCAGGAGATGGTCTGCTGACTGAGGAGCAGCTGAATACAACACTGTCGTTAACCCAAGCCGTGTTATCGGATGAACAGGAAATAAACGATGTGTTCATGGGACTATGGTCTAAAGTAAGAGAAGAGAAGGAAAAATACATTACGTAGGTAGGTCTTTGGAAGCTGAGAAGACAAGCCCGTCCACTCCAACTCAAATAAAATGAGTTATCAGTTTTGTGATTCATGGAAAGCGAATCACAAATTTTAATCTTTACAAAGAAGAGTGTTACTTTAACGCACTTGGATCTATGCTAAAAAATTTTAATCTCGAGTATGTTAAAACCAGATTTTCTTTGATTAAAATGCAAACAAATCAAACGAAAACAAGCTGTGTCACAATGTTTGATTAATATCAAGTTAAGAATTGCTTAGCTAGGAATGGAAGGGAGGGGGTAGGTACAAGGTGGCTTAGAGGTGATCAATATATGTGTTTTACGATAAATTTTCGAAGTTACGATCTTTTTTAAAAATATTATATTTCACTAAAACCCCGCCTTAACGTCTGACACTTTGAATGCTAGCTTTCTGTATGGATATGTATCTTGCTCTGTATATAAGTTTTCACTTCTATGACGTCTTCTAAAACACTACTTTTTAGACCAAACATCTTCGTGATAATTTCCTAGGTTGGTTTGTTGCGTTGGTTTAGTATCTTGATCTAGGAACAGTCGAGCCAGGAGGTGCCCGAGATACAATACGGGGCGAGTTGGAGCGGTGCGTGAGAGCGAGGTCACAAGCGCGGCACAAACCGAGGAAAAACCAGAACGGTATATATCTTATAGTGAAGCTATGATTATTAACACATGGAGTTGTATGAGACGGGGAATAACGCGGTATGATTGAAAAGTTCAGTCTTCCCCTGGGGATAGTGCACAAACAGTGAGGCCAATTGTAAAGAGGAACACCTACGTTTAACGAATACATGTGCTGTTGATATGCTGGGCAAACCGATTCCATTTGCAGCTGTACAGCGGTATATCCCTTCGTTTGTCTTGCCTGTTATAACTAGTTCGAGTTTATTGTCAGCTGACAGAATCACTGACTGGTTACCGTCTGTAGTCCAAGTGACGTTTGGAGCGGGATTTCCTGACGTTAGACATGTAAGTGTTATGGCGTCACTTTGATTGACAGTAACATTTCTTGGAATGACCTGTGCTGTTGGTTGATCTGTTGAAAAAGATTCCAAAAATGTTTAAGATCTAAGAGTAGTCTTATAGTTAACTGAAGCTGATCCGTGCCTTTTGATTGGCCGATATTTCACTGAAAACAACGGTATACTTTAGTTATTAAATACGTTCGCAGCTATAACAAAAATGTACGACAACTGAGAAGTCTGAGTTTTGAAAAGGGGAGTTCGTTAACAACTCTAGGAGTAATGTCTTATTTATACCGTTCAAGTATGAGGCCCGCTTGAAAAGTCTGGCCACTATAACGTGTTCACCCTCACTGCGACTCATGGGTTCAGTGATTGGCCTGCACTGAAACATCCTCCAATACCACTTGTATTAACCTTGAGTTATCTTTGCATTGAATACAATGCTCGGCGTACCTTTTGAATCCGCGTCGTGTCCAAGCGGCACTTAAATGGACGAATACATGATCGAAAAGCGAACACCAAAACAAATTAAGGCGCCATCATTCGTGCCAAAACTAGGGGAATAAGATGACTTTTTCTAGCCGCAACATTCAATAAAAATTTTTCGGACCTCACGGCTTTGGGAGGATATACTGAGATTAGATCTTACAGTGACACTTAAACCTACAAAGTACGTTTATTCTGAAGTCCACTGATTTGTTTCCAGCGCTATTCTTTGCTATGCATTCATACAGTCCTGCATCATCTCTGGACACGTTAGGAAGACTGAGGTATTCTCCCGGAGGAAACATCATTTCTTTATCCTTCCTGCGCCATGTGATGATGGGGCGTGGTTGACCAGAGGCATTGCAGAAGGAGAGCAGGTCAGTGAATTCTATGATTGACGTATTTATAGGATGGATGGAAATGGCTGGAGGGGCTGCAATGAAGGGAAAAAAAAGCACAAGACACTCAATATAATAATTTGAGGTTAAGTCTGCAGTGGGCCTGAGTGTTCCACATTCTGAGAGTTTTATCTCTCCCAGTAAAACTATATAACCCAAAACAAAACAGGGCTTGTGCCATGACTGCTCCATTTAATCGCGGAGTAACAGCTAACCGCGGCTTATTTTAATCCGCTTCCGAACAACCAGGGCCAGAACTTTAACTATATGGCCACGAAGCCTTCCACAATATTAGTCCGTAACTTCTTGTTCATTTATTATTTTTTGTTGTGCTATATTCTACTGTACTATATTTCACTTCAGAGTCTTCCATCTCGCCAGGGTTTTTTTTTTTAATAAATCTGGGCGTTCTTTTGCGTTGTCACCTTTAAAAGTTGGCTGAGTAGGAATGAAAATTTGCCAATAAGCTGTCAGAGCTTGGCAGTTTGTTATTTGTCGCCTAAAATTCTGCAATTATTTCGTTGTTAGTTATTTTACTGTCCAGAACGCCTAAATTGCTTGATTTTTAAAAAATATTTTAATTATAGTCATATTTTTAGATGCCTGTAAATAATGCATGATTTTTTCTCCACGAAAAAAAACCATTCTAAACCTTAAGGCCACTGCTAACTTTGAAAAAACAATACTGACTGTGAAAGCCAAATTAATTTTCGCTTCAGAATGACAATTACATTCAAGAGCAATAGCGACATAAGTGGTATGCGTTATTCATTTGTAGGTGAAGTACAAATCAACCGTCAGAGAAACATTTTCACTTCGTTTAATTCCAACTCAAGACTCTCTTTTATTAAAGGGTTTTTCTGCCAATTTATATTTAGCAAACTTACTTGGCAGTGACGATAGGTTATTGGTTGTAGCTGCAGCTGGATCATTGCCTTTATTATATGATTGAGAAAATTACTTCATTTTGATTGGCTGAGAGGAGGCCACTTTATCGCTAATTTGCACTGCAGGGCATATTTACGAGCGGGCGTTTGTAATTTTCTCTGTCATATTTTAAATAACTATTTGTATGAAAGCTCGAACAATTAAGGATTAACACTACTCGTGATATCTGAAAATTCTTTCAAATTGCACTCGCCCAAAGGCTTGTGCAATTTTAAGAGAATTTCAAATATCTAAAGGAATGTAAGTCCTTGATTGTATTCATTGATATACTTTATTTAAGAGGGCACTTTTGTTTCATAGTACCTGTTGGCGGTAAGACAGGAGAAGATCTGGAGATAAGATAAATACTCGTCGCAATCTAGAGATCCCCGATGGTTATTTACTTTATTACAAGGCGCTCCTTGAATTTAATGAAAATTTCGAACATTTAAGTTTGTTTTAGTGGTGCTAATTTCATGTAGCGTTAAATTAAACGACCTTAAGAAAGTGGGTTTTCAATTTTCAAGATACTAAATTTTATTATTTTGACGCCAAATTCTGAACCGAGTCCTGCCAAATGTGGATTAAATGACTTCACACATTCAAATCTTTAAATCTATCTTTTACAGGAATTTCGTGTTCTGTTTGGGCGTTATCTTTACACCTTGCCAGTGATATCGAACGATTTGACACCACCCTATCTTGACTGTTATTTATTTCGATCCTGTTGATATCATAAAAAGACCTTCAGTCTGTTGCCAGTTGCATCAACTTTTTTGTGGAGATATTTTTACATTTATTTGACGATTTTAAACCTACGTTAGTCACGTTAATTCAAAATACGTTAATACACTAAGTAGTTAATTTCCTATAATAAGCCAAAGGTGCAACGCAGAATTTCAGAATTTCTGTGACTTCAATTTGTAATCAAACATTTATTTCAGGCTTAAAGTGTACGTATAGAACCGCTTAAAAAAACGCTGGAGAGATAGAGAGCCATTAATTTAAAAGGTAAGGGTTCCACTTTTTTCTTCATAAATAAATAAAAAAAAAATACTCTTTACATGATAAAGGATCCTGTGACACGCGAAGAACTGTTTCTATAACAACACTTATAAGCAAAAATATTTCGAAGCATTCTCTTTGACACAAAATATTTCAATATTCACCCCCATAATACTTGCGATACTGGTTGTTTGGTAAAATGCTGACCTGCTATGATGTGCAAAACGTTTCTAATAATCACTGAGAACCAGCAGGTGCTGCAGCGAAGGGCGATCTTAGTTAATGTGTTGTCCTCGTTGTCAGGAATAAACCAATTAAAAGAAATAATTATTTAACGCCAGCATATATATCAAACTTATCAATCAGTGGAACAACTTCTTCCACTGATTACTTGAGACAACTAGAGAGTTCGAATAATCTGCCGGAGGCCCAAAAATATACTCACAAAGCATTGCGCCTTGAAAATGAAAATGTTTAATGTGACACTAGGGTGACACTACCGTGAATTTGACGTTTAATACGACCAACTGAGAAATTGCAAAGTCACCAGTTGACAAACGTTTTACTCTCCCCGCAAGATGTTTGAAATTCGGCCAAACACGATAATTATGTTGTGAGAAATTTGGCATCTGATGAATGGACTGGAACTGCCTACTGTTGGTAAAGAAGGCCGACGGGTTTAATGGAAGCTATATAGTAACAATTTGTTGCTTTTATCCCTCGGCTTGAAACGATCCAGTTGCATTTAAGGTTTCGTGGATAGCTACGTTACAGAATGGATAAGCGGTGAAAAAACGTTGATGTTTCACTGATGTTTCACGGGACCCAGTCAGGGAAGGCGACTAAAAAAGATCACGTTTTTCTGCCTCGCAGAAAATGATAGGCTCTTCAAAGAACAATGTTATGTCTAAAAGACAGCATTTTATTTGTGGTGCAGTTTTATCTTTAGCAGTTTGTGGTAGCGTCTTACCCGTATGCAACGCAAGTGCTGGTATTAGAAAGGAACCCAACGGTCGCTTCAATGAATTCGACACCTTACTAACAGTATTGGCACTTCTTCTGTGTATTGGAGGCATCTTCATGTGTGCATGGTTTACATGTTGTGGTCATCACGATTATTTCACTAGCCTGGATCAGCGGAGATTTCAGCAACAAGCTCTTCACAACAATGAAGTATGAATTGTTTTTCTCAGAAACGGAATACTTAATGTGTCATAATCAACGACTTTTTAATTATTCGAACCCACAAAACAGTAATGTATATATATCTTCACTATGAAAATCAGGGAAAGCACTCTCCCGATGTTACATATAAATTACAGATTTCAACTGACTCCTGTAAATATGTTTGTTCTCAGCTATGCATGTATTATTTTTATTAATGCTCAACGTTGTTGCGCGGGAGCAGAAAACCGCAAAATGATTTTTGTTTTAACCAAAGTTCGTTAAATTCAATTAACGTTTTATTAGGTTTTGTTCGAATACTTCTCAAATTTAAGCAGGCATAAAGAACTCTGGAACTACAAAACTACTTTTTTTTTTATAACAGCGCATGAACTTATATTTATGCAGTGCTCTGTTTCGCCCATAATTGTAAACATGTGCTCTTTGGGGAAGGGGGAGTGTAGTCACATGATTCATCAGGTCATCAACGAGAAAAATCAAACATGTTTCGGGTGTTTATAGAATTTACAAAACAAGGAAAAGATAAGTTCAGTTCAGTCTTCACAACTTTTGCTGGAAATTTCTGTGTGGAAGATTTACACTGAAGTGAATAGCCAACTTGCGGTAAGCGACTCTTTGTTGTAGAACATTTCGTCACGTTTTCTACAACAGCTGTTATGTTGCTTCGGCGAGATATCTCCAGTGGGAGTTGTAAAGTCTTCCTGATTTGAGACCATGCTGTGAAGCGTTTTAAAAATTTCATTGTTTTAATTTCGTTTATCTCTAAAAAGTATTGAGTTGCTTTGTCGAAGTTGTTGTAAGTTGCATATTGTAAACAAATAGTTTTTTTTATCGGTCTTCGCCTATATATTTGTAAATACTGCAAGGCTAGTATAGAAGCTTTCTTCGGGTCAGTTCAGAGAGCTTCTTCGTAGACCGCTAAAATTTCTTCTTCTGTTACGGTTGGAAACCAAGAAAGGTCAAGAAACCATTTATTATGCCTTAGAAGCGAAGGGGTTTTGATGCAGTGGTAACTTGCATATCGTGTTTTTGAAGTATGGGGATTTCATCGTTTTGTTTGTTCAATTTATTCGGTTTGGTGAAATGCTTTGGTGAATTTCTTTAAAGGTCTGGTAAAGCTACGTGCGATAAAGTGGCTGCAAAGCCGTCGTCAAAAATGATTTTCGAATTACGCTTTAGCGTGATTAATTATTGAGCTTGATTTTTTGCCTAAAATTAATTCGGTTTGGGGAAATGCTTATTGGTGAATTTCTTTAAAAGTTACTGTGTCGAGTAGATGATTAGTATTTTATGAGAGCTTCGTTTGTAGGCTTGGCAAACTCTATATATTATTTTATTAATGAGTTTGAGAAGTGTGTACTTTTTGAAAGAGTAACACAAACAATAAAAGAAGTAAAAGATGTACGGAAGAAGTTATACGTTTTGGCAACGGTTTATGATTATGAATTGAATCACTTAAACTTCTCGTATTGTAAGCCATCTTGAACCATAATAGCTCTCCAGCAAGAATGAAATCATTAAGTTTAGATAAACTGTAGTGTAATAATGGTATAAATAGATAAAACACAGGCATTCATAAGAAAACTGAACCCAGATAAATCAAGGATCAAGGTGACAGGAACTAAAAGAAACCAGAAACTGTCGCCGATGGACTCAAAATTCCATTGGAAAAAGCCGGTCTGTCGTACCTGGACTTACTTCTGTCGATCGCTTTGGTTCTTGGGTCCATGCAAAACATGCTGCAACATAGAAGAGAACAAGTACCAATATTTCAACAGTGACCGGCTTAGGGTTAAGCATGAGAATAATACACACAGAAGTTATTTATATATTTTAAGTTCCATGTTTTTGACAAAAACGTTTAAGTATTGACTGAACAGAATGGCCTTTGCAGTGGAAACAACTTGTTCACGATCATTTCCGAAAAAACAGAATGCGAACCTCTGTTTTTAATTTGTGACAACTGGGTGTAACCCCCCCCCCCCACCCCACCCCCACTGATGTATGAAGCCAATGACAGCTGAGAAGCTACATCATAATGGAAGCTAGTGGTCAACTAGCGGTTTTACTTGTAGTCGTTTAGAAGAACAGCATCAAACATCTTGCAGCGGACATACATTTATTTAGTCAGTTTGAAGGTAAAGACACGTGCGATTGAGACACTCTTCAGTTTTTCACAAGACCATGTAAGGCCTGAATTGAAGTTCGGAAGCAGAATCTAACTGTAATATTCATACTGAAGCTGTAAATAAATTTATAGTGTTTCTTTGCATGAAATAGGACTGCGTTTCAGACCGAAAACTAAGGAGGAAGATGCCGCATTTATATCAGTACTGCGAATGCTACCTCAAGTATCAAAGGCAAATCGTAATAAAAAAAGTTAGCATTAGAATTCTTGGAAATCCATTTAACTTGATAGTATGTGTTATTTCACCCAAATCTGCACTGATAAGGCAATCGCAACCCCACACTACTAGACACGTTACAAAAATTATTGGTTACATGAAGTGCTGTAAACGATTTTGAATTATTGTTGTTTGCATTCAACTTTGTTTGCATTCAACTTTGAGCGAGTCAAGAGAAAGTACTCAGTGAAAACTTTTCTAGCAATAAAAATTTTAGTATAATTTTAAATTACCTTCATTATATTCTTTCTTCCTCACAAAACAAAAATGATTACACAAAACTTACCGCATATAGGAAGGACAGCCACAAGAGGCAAACATCTGAAGAACGACCACCCATTCAAACGCTTCATGACTGGTTGTTCAGTTTCTTAGTTAATAAAACAGTGAACAGAAAGCGTTCAGTTTAAAATAGGTCTATCTCGCACACAGTCCTTTTGCATGGAATTCAGTTAATACTAAAACATGTCCTTTGATTCTCATGTAGTTCCTCGATCTTTCAAGTAGATAAATTACTTCATTCGTTGTTTCTGTTGCTCTTTTGGTTGAATCAGTTAACGATTGTGGTTTGATATGTACTGAAGTTTTAACTGACCAGTTATTGTTATTGTAATGAGTTATTTGAACATCAAAGCCAGTATGCTCTTCCTCGGACAGGTGTGTTTCAGCAGCAGTATCATTGTCAACACTGAATTATTTTGTTTGCGGTGGAAGTCGTTACGCATTTTACTTTTCTATCAATCTCAAGTGAATCTTAAAGGCCGATAAAATGCTGTTTTTCTTCCTATATTGTCTCCACTTCAGAAAGATGTCAATACATTTGTAAACCGAAAAGTCAATTCAAAACTTATGCAGAGCTGGGAATGTGGAGTTACTAAGAGGGTCCCAAAGTGTACTAAGCACTTGTATATTTGCATATGTATTTGTGTAATAAAGGAAAGTCTTAAGCTAGCCTCAGTTCTTGGTGTCACTACAATCAGGCCTTTTTCTTGCGAACAGATGCAAGTATTGAAAACACGAAAGACCAACTACTCGCAGTGCAAATGTCGTATTTTCTCGCCTCTCGCCCTGAGCGCAATTACTCTGAAAATGTTTGACTGCCTCCAAATAATTTTTCCTGGTGATTCAATTTTAAGTCAGTGGCAAGTATTGTTCCACTCATGAATTCTGTTACAACCAGAGGTTTATGAGAGAAAAAAGCTCTATCACAAATTATCTTTAATTTTCTTGTCAGCCATAAGAGCTAAGTAGCGTTTGTAAAGATTGTTTGTCGGTTATCTTTTCGGGTTGAAAGGGTTAGGTCACACAAAATTTAGGCAATTTCAGCTCTGAACGACTGGTCAAATAGTCGACTGAAATATCACAATAATGGGTTAAAACGGGAGGAGAATTACAAAGAAACATGGAAAAGCCAAAAACGTGCATGGATGGGCGAAACTGGAGAGGATTAAAACGGATGAATAACCTTGAAAAAGTCGACCGACTTTTTTCAAGGTTATCTCAATATGTAAGAATTTACAACGCTCAGTAGCCCTGATTTTGCCAATGAAAAACTGTTGAGGTTTAAACGTGATAATCATTAAAAATACACAGATTGACCTTAAATACCGTGTCTTAGCCTCTTTAACCCAACACAACATGAACTTTGTCAAATTCTTCGCGGACGAGCTCGTGTGACGCGAGAAAACGTGACAGTACATGACATGTACTTACATGGTCGAGTTTTATTTTTTTGCTACTGAGTCTACTGAACACCTTTCTGTTTAGGAAGAGCTGCTATTCCTCACATATCAATATATTTTCACTTGGAAATCTGAATTTATCCAAGATTTTGGTATAATGTCTGACATGATTCATCCGAGATGTGCGCTCCATTCGACGATTATGGAATTAAATTGAGATAAATTTAATATCAAAACACGATTCTTCATAACAAAAAAACAACGACCATCTTAAAACAGAAATTTAAAGATGAACCAAAAACAGTAGTTTGCATTAAGCTTTTCCTGTCATAGGACACAAATTAACCTCGTTGCGTTGAAGATGCTGACCTGGAAATGTAACTTATGAACTACAGATTGGCGCTGATAAAGTACCAGCTAGTGAACTGGGAGTATTTTACATTCTTCAGATGATGCAGATTCCGTCATTCCTACTGCTTGAATAAACCTGTTAACATAATATCGCCATGACTAAGGCCCGTTCCAAACGCCGCTCCATTCATGCGCCGAACCTAACTGATGAGCTAAGTACGGCAGAAGAGCGGCGTTTGAATCAGTTTGGTTCGGCAGGTTAGGTTTGGTGCGACATTCGGCAGGGTCTGTCGCACTATGCGACGTTGGAGCGGCAGCTGATTCATACGGCGTTCTCCTCATGTGTCGAACCTAATGCATAAATTACTGTAATGTATTTTTCATATAATGGGGCTCGTGATTGGCTCAAAATTGAGTGGCGTGACTAGTCATGCATGAAGCTCGATGTCGTCGCTAAAAATAAAGACAAAAAAATATGCCTTCGATTTATCAGTTTCTTTAGCGCAAATTCATTTTTGCTTTTTCTTCGTGATAATGGCTCAGCTAATGAGATTTCCCTTTAACAAGTCGAATTAACCGGAAGAAACCTGTCTAAATACAAACACTGGACCTTGAGTTTAAATTTGCTTCCCAAAATATTGCTATAAACAGCGAAATGTTAGTCGCAGCTTTTCTATTTGGACAGAGTTCTTGAATTCAGAACGCATATTTTCTCGTCGAAAATTGTTACCACCGGCTTCCCGAATTACGTTCGACTCAAGAACGCCGTCTGAACCAGCCGTCACTCCATAGTCGCTCTAACGTCGAACTTAATCAAGTTTGGTTCGGCACATGAGTGGAGCGGCGTTTGGACCGGGCCTCAGTTGGTTCTTTACTAATCCTAATTGCCCGGTTTTGATTGTAATGAGCTTAGTGTAATTCGACCACGTAAATAAAGATTACTTACTACACTGTAGGCGCGGACTTTCGAAACTGTCTGTATTTTGAAATTTTTTCTTTTAAATTGAGTCAATGCGCCAGAATGTTTCCACCTGGCTTGAGGGTGTGAGAAATATAAATTTCGCTTGCGGGGAGTTATAAGCAATTTCACGTGAAAATCAACACACTGATCCGCTCCTAAACATTCAGGCTGTGAGTATTCCATCGTCTATCGTTTCGTATTACAGTAAGTTAATTTGTGTCCACCATTATTTTTCCTGTTCATCGCGAATGCAAAGAAGTACGCGAATACCAAGCCAAGCATCTAAAATATTTTCGAGAAAAAGTGAAACGAGTTGATTCGAAATTAAGTTAAAAAATTCCACACTTAAACGAGGCCAGGAGGCTGTCAATTAATGCAGTTCTCTTTCCCCGAGCCATCTTTTAGAATACTTTTTATGGAAAAGGTTTCCCCGCTGACTGCACCTAAAATTGGTCCTCTGGGGCACACGTTGTTAATATGGAGATAACCGTTGGTTCACCTTTCCCTCAAAGGGATTGATCCAGTGTCAATCTCTCCCCGAAGCAATTTTGCGATTTATTGTGAAACGGTTCGCAAACAAATCTTTGAATAGTTCTTCCGCTAAGGAAAGGTCTGTCTGAAAGGTGAAGGTCGGGTAGCAGCTCTCGTAGCGTCTCACATGAATGGCTTGATACCCTTTGAGAGGGCAATAGAACAAACAACAGAAACAATGCCCCTAGCCCTAAAACAATAACAGCTGCTAACAAACAAAAGAATTACAAGCTTACAAAAGAATTACAAGCTTACAAGAGCTGCTACACTTCTGAAAGGTGACCTTTCAATGCTAGACAACGTTAAAATTTTGGCTCGAATATTTGGACAAGATGATGACAAGGTAGTTAACGTTGACAACAAAGCTGTAGTTTTCGATGACTCTGAAAACCTTTGAATCAGAATGCCCTAAGGTTAATGAAGTTGGGGAATTTCGCGTGAAGATTTTGCTTTGAAACAAGCTAATAAGGTTCAAAAAATTGTCAGTTACGTACAGTGGAATGCGTATTCACTGGCTGTTTAGTATACAAGATGCCATAGTTACGTGACAGTACAAGGAGACGGTTGCATGCCTAAGTATCCAAAAGAAAGAAGACCGACAAACATTGCCAATGTCAAGGCAATATCAAGTTTTCTAACTTGTTTTATTCGACATACAGTAATCGAATAACTTACTTGTTAGAGTTTTTACAAAATGTACTCAAAAGTTTACCAATGGACATTATTTACGGTTGACAGTATAATACAGTCTCAAAAATAACCTAACAGAGTCACCTAATGGCCCCACTTTGACGTTTTGATTTTTTCCTTTCAAGCGGGGTACAAACGTCCGTGCTACATTCTACAAGCTGACAAGGAAACATGAAAAAAAAGGGGCGGGGCTAAACTCTAGGGATCAGTTCCTTTAGAAAGTTGTCAACAGAGTAAGCGTATGTAACTTCACACACTTAGTAGGTTCTATGATATAAAACCAGCCACTGTTGATTGATCCATTGGGAATAGAAGACACTCCAGCTGTGAACCGACCGTCACTCGCTTTACAATTCTTCCTATGAAATAAAAAGTACAAAATATCACTATGTGATAACAGAAATATTTAACTCTTTACATTGTATGAATGAGAAAACCTAGTTAACTTTAATTTCCGGATTATCTCAATAAGACAGATCAAACGTCATCTTCAATCAGTCCTGAAGTGACCTTTTGTCCCTGAGGGTATTTAGGCCAGTGAAACACAAGATGGCGGTAACTCAAAGGTAATTTCGTTGAGTGGTGTTTTGGTCTCGATCGGAAAAGGAGACCAAAAGGGCTACAGAATAAGTGTCTGGCAAGTTTTACAAGCAGTGGAGAAATAAAGCTAAACAATAAAAGGAAGTCATTTATGCGTCCCAATAGGGCGAATATGGCCTATTTCTGGTGTCCAATCACAAAAGTTGGACATCTACGTGGTGGCTATCACGTAATAAATAGGTGCGCGGAAAGCAAAACACACTCGAGAATTTTATTACTGATACGATTTAAAAAATGCACCAACTTGTACCTAGCAATTGACACTTACCTTGGGGTCCTCTGTCTTCGACTCCATTGCTGGGTTATCATAGTTGGTAATAGTCACTTTCTTGGAGCTAGAGGAAAAGAAGTTGAACGTTAAGTCTGTAATACGAATGCAAGAGTACTATTTTTTTTTTTTTTTTCATTTATCCATTAATTTTTTCACATACAGAATAACATACAAAAAAGCTACATAATTACTTATTAGCTACATAATTACTTAAAAGAGTACTATTTACATAATTTTGCCTGTCATTCTATATCTGACGCTCTTCTTAAGGAGATGTAAACTTTTGAAAAGAGTGCAAATGATTATCTTTCAAAGCTGATCAGAAGAAAGACACCTCTTTCCCGATCCATAATACTTACAGAGAACTGTCTTTCTACTGCTGGAAAATTTAGACACAGTTCTTCAGTTAACTTCTTCTGATGAAGATACCATGGATTGAATTTTGCACAAGCAAGTTCCGCAAAGTCACACATTGCAAGTCACGTTGGTTTTATTCAGAGTAAAACAATTGTATTGTTACTAGCTTAGAAGAAAGAGAATCTTCACACACCTTTTACTCATGACCTCCTTGTTAACACCTGAAACAATAGAAAAAAACATATTGCTTTGCTTGCACCATTTTAAATTGTAAAAGTGCAAAATCTCGCTCAGATGTTCTTTTCTGTTGGAAAAAATCTGAAAACTATCCGTCATGATAGTTCTGATGGTTTTGTCACAACGGCTTCAGTCTGGGACATATTTTATGCGTATGTTCTCGTGTACTCCTAATCGTTCCTCGCCAGGTTGTTTCAAAGTAACAACTTTACTGGGTTCTATTCACTATCTCGTAACCGGCCGAAAATTCTAATCAGGTTACAGGTAAAGTTCAACCCGGAAATGCCCTGTTACATATCCTGCTAGTACTCATAAGAGAAAATAACAATGCCTCGTGTCTTTTTTTTTGACTGCCTTCATATGCATTTTCTATGGGTTTGTTATACGATGAGATATTCTTAAAGATATAATTAAACTATTTTACTTATGATATACCACTCGTAAACATACCTCGAGAACGCGATCGTCTTTTCTTAACACAAACTATAGCAGCGATGGCAATTACCAATGCCAGAAAACAAATCCCTCCTGCAATTATTCCATAAATTGTGCTTTTTGGTAAACCTTTCTGTTCTTCCTTCTTTCCTGTAAAAAAAACATATAGTCAGTTGAAAATAAAGTCTCATTTTCGCGATATCTGTCCGCGATTACTAATTTGTCCAACGACCGGGAGACACTTAGATTTGGATTGAATGGGGTCAAGCTTTCCTTAGCCAGAGCGATACTTCTGAACGTTTCACAGGCATGAAGAAAGTAAAACCTCAATTCTCACCGATATTCAAAACATAGAAAGAACAGGTCTGATGTAAACTTTTGAAAGACTAACAAGAAAGGGTCTAAATATTCCTTGACAATCTGCATCATCCAAAACAACAATGATCATCTAGTCAGGGATCGATTAGTCGGTATAGTGTGATCGTACGGGTGAGTATAGTTCTGAAAAGAGCTGCTGCTCAGTGGAGGCTGACGTTTTCGATAATCTGAGCGGAGGTCGCCTTCAGAGTCAAGTGAATAGATCGATGGTTACCTGTCTCTCGTTTAGTTGAGCTATGATTTTCAGTGAAGGCACTGTACCCCACTACATTCCTGGCAGCAATTCGCACGGTGTATTCCGTGCCGCTTTTTAACTCGTTCATCACACACAACATGGAACCACTGCTTTTTTGAGGAGTGATACGTGCACAGTTCATCCACTGATACGATCCATCTTTTTCTTTCACTTGTACAAGGTAATTCAAAACAGGACTATCAGGGTCACCAGCGGAAACCTCCCAGTGTATTTCCATGTTATCCACTCCCGAGTCTATTCGCAAGATTCTTGGCGGTGCAGGAACAACTATTAAGACATGGAAAGATAAACCATCCAGTGTGGTATTGTTTGGTGTCTTTCTCAATTAGAAAAAGAAAACAGACTATACTGGGGACCATTTACTACTTGTCTATAGTAACGAATTTCTAAGAAGATCAAGGCACCTTAATCTTCCTTTTAGTTAGATTAATTACTTTTAATTAAGTTTATCTCTAAACGCATGTGATATCATTTTTAGAATTGAAAATGTAGCTCAATTTTCTATCTCAAACATTGTGAAATTTCCAAAACGTCTCTTCCGCGTTGTCCAAGCAAACTTGTTTTTAATTGACGTTGGATTTGAGTCTTGTTTTTATTTTTTATTTTTTTAATCAAAAGTCAATCAGTACCAACGTTTTGGTTTCCTCAGAGAATCAGGGAATTTCACTGTAAAGACGAATTGTATTAAAACTGATGGAAGGAAAAAAGCCCAAGACATAAAAAGTTTCCCTATTTTCAGTTGTTGTTTAATTCAGTCGTTAACTTGAATATTTACTTAAACCTCTGCAGTTCTACGCGTCTCTCTGTTTGATCAGAAACAACCTGCCATGTAAAACAGTGAAATGCTTTCTTATCAAGTTGTTTAACAGTTATGTTTTTCTTTCCTGTGCCGAGCAGGTTCTTTGCAGAGCAAAGTAAAATACCAAACTCATCCTTTTCTTCAGGTGTAAACTTAAGAGAGCTGACGCAAGAATTAAGTGTTGTAGAAGACGTTACAGTGCCTTTGCGACTCCAGACAATTTCAGGAGCAGGAAATCCCTCTGCCTCACATGTCACCTCCGTCTCATGGTTTATCCAGGACTTGACGACTGACGGGCCATCTCTCATTTCTGGTTTATCTGATGAGAAAGACAATAAAAAATAAATATAATGGAAAATAACTTTCGCAATGGTAAGGAGATCCAATTCTAAAGAGGACTCCGACTTCATCACCGTGAGCCAATCAATAGCGGTGTCTACCATTCCGATATCCTGCGATATCAAGAACGTGGATGCAGTAAATAACTAAACATAACTTATTGTTACACTTCGGCGGCATATCAGGCTAGTTTGGAATTGCCACGAACATTCGAATGATAGCTCAGCCATACTCGTCTGATATGCAGCCGACGCGTATCAAAAAGGTATGATTAGGTATAAAAAGCATTCCCTTTCTGCAGTGTTAATGCCTGATCTGGTTTGGCATAACTGTCACCACCCACCTGCTTTTACTTTATAATTGTAAGGTAACCTGTGGCAATTAGGGCTACTGAAGGGGATAGTTACAGGTATGCTTTTGCAGTACATGACAGATGTTGATGAATAATATTTTATGTGATGTGTGAGAAAAATTAATTCTGAAAACAAGAAGCAGTTTAGAAAGAATTGTGAGCATAAAGTATAAAATAATCTTAGAGAGAGTTGGGAAGATCTGTAACGTACCGGCTTTTTTTAAATTTGGATTTAGTCTATTTCACTTACATGGTTTCAATAAACCTGTGTGTCTGTACAAAATCACCTGGATTAACTATATTCCTTTAAAATCCGCTTTACATTAGTCACACTTAAATACACTTCAACGCCATGCCGGAGGTTTTACCACTGACTTACAATTTACTTGAACGTGCACTTCAGCCCACGCTTTACTCTGGCCACCATTGGTTGCAGTACACCGATATGTTCCAGCTTGACTTCTATTGACACGCTGCAACGAAAGACGTTCTCCAAATGTTACTTTCGTAGAGTTATCCAGAAATTTCCACGTGATGTTCGGACTCGGATTTCCCGTTGAATTACAGAACAGAATGACGTCGTCGGTCTCGTTGACTGTGATATTCTGGGAAATGTAGTCTATTGATGGTGAAACTGAAACATAAAGAGATATGATTAGACCGATTAAATATTCAGCGGAACTTTCCCTTGCAATAACTATGTGTTGGAGCAAACTCTAACGGATGAATTGAAAATGGAATATGTGCCTGTTACCAGCCCACAAAGTGACCAGCTCCCAGTTGAGTTGATAGCTCAGTTGGTAGAGCACGGCACCAGTATCGCAGACGTCATGGGTTCGAATCACGTTCAACCTGAATTTTTTTCCGGCTTTGATCTCGCAACTGCTTAAGTTTTGTGAATAATTGCGATGATCAATCATGGCTTCATAGCAGCTGTTTATGTTATCAGTATTTGTAAGTCGGCTTCAGAAGATTTCCGTAACCGCAAACGGTTTGGTACTGGGGATAACTCAAATATCCTGATAACTAATTGCTCATACTTGGTCCTATGTGACAATTAATAAATTTCAGGTCGAGTTAATGCTTATTCATAGTTTCTTGAGATCAGTTAAAACAGTAAGTCAATAGCGATGAAAGTGCTTGAAATCAAAGCTGCAAAAAGACAGTTTTAGATCCGGGAACATTCACTCACGTTTCCTAGACCAATTTAATCCAAAAGATTTACATCTTAAGTTGATGATAAGGCTAATAGTGTCATTTATAGAACACATATGGTTTCGAGGCGTATTACTTATATTCCAGTAAAGTTCGTCTCCATACTTACCAAGGACTGTCAGGTTTAGGGTTGCTGCAGGGCCAGTTCCCAGAATGTTGCGTGGAACACATTTATAAGTTCCTTGATTAGAGGCGTTAACAATTGCCAGAGAAAACTTGTTATTAATAAAGAACCCCAATGATGAATTGTCAAACAGCAATTCAAGCTCTGGAGGAGGTACACTATCAGCAGTACAGTGGAATGTTACTTGGAAGTTCTCAGTGACAGCATCATTTTGGGCGTCTGATGTCAGGCGAGTTCCTTCAGGTTTGTCTGTTGACGAGTTAAGAATTTTTTTCAGATGTTTTAACGTTTTCGGGATATAAGAATATTTCCAGTTCCCAAAGTAAATGCTGTTTTCTTTGAAGAAACAGGCAAAGTTCGATCTTCTAATATGCCGTATTTTCACGAGAGCGGTTTACTACGGTTACTCCTTACCGAGGTTTCGTAACTTAACCGCAGTTATTACAGAAGCTGTTTACACGGAACTAATTAACTAAAGTAGGCCGCGTACAACGGACGGTTTGAGGTTTTCTCGGAAAGCAAGTGCTGCAATGTTGCGCAGAAACTAGTGGAAAATTTTAAAATTTCTGACTTTACTCCAGTGCCGAACGCAGGTCGTTGTCAATTTGTTTGCGGTGATGTCGAGCCAAACTCTCCTTAAATGTAAAGCTTTGTAGATGAATAGTGGAAAGAAAATTTTGATATCTCGCTGGGCCTCTTCCCGCAAAAAAAGAACCTGAAACGGCATCTGCCGCGGAGCCCGGGCCACGTAAATGTTTAGCGGTACTTCTACTTATTCGGGGCCGCTTAAAATTCTAACATTTGCTTTTCTTCTCCATAGACCTCAATTATGATTTTTTTTTCTCTATTTGTGGTGGCCCTACTTCTATACACTGCTACTAAGCTACTGAGCTTCCAACAGAAAGGAAAGGCTTACGGCACTTGACGATGAACGGGAAACAGCAGTCCGGGATTTCTTTGCCTAAACATGAGTTTATTTAGCCTTTTTTTTTTTTACCCGTTGACTTGAAACCTACTTACATTAGGAGGAATCTTTGTCTATTTTTCTCTTCTTTACGCGCTGAACGCGTCAACACTTGCTGCCAAGACGTCGCGACAACGTCTGCTTTTCCTGGGTTACCGTCGGTTACTGAGCTAAACCATGCCTGATGAGGCGTTCAACTGTCGACAAACCTAGGTTGGCTTACTTTTGATTTTGCCGCCATTTACCGAGGTTTGCTACTGTGTTTACACAATTAAAAATTTCACTTCAGTAAAGTTAAAACAAAACCAAGGTAAACATCTCTCGTGAATAAAGTGACCAATAGTTTCTAACTGAGGTATTGTAATGTAAATAGCGATGTCTGCTATAAATCAAGAAAAACTCATTGAATTTTTTCAACTTACAACGCACTGTCACAACTGATGAAGCGAACGCATCACTCCCAATTCCATTACTGGCTCTACATTGATAAACTCCAGAATCGGTTTTGTTGATATTCGTCACTGTTAACACTTCATCAAATGAGAATTGTACGGGAGGAACCGCTACTTTGGACCACGTGATATTTGGTGGAGGATTTCCAGTCGCATTACAGAACAGTTCCAGGTCACTAGACTCATTCACTGTTTCATTTGTTGGTCCTTTATCAATGCTTGGAGGAACTACAAAGAAATACAACATGGTCCCGTCATTATTGCTTCTTGTGCAGCCTACTACATGTAATGGTCGCACAAAACTGTTGACGTACAAAGTACAGACAGGAATCACGCTTCGACTTAAACTTAAGAAAATAATGTACAAGAGTGTAACGCGGGCGTGGTGATTAAAGTGGCATGTGCGTCCCAGAGTGAGCTAGACGTACTCTTTAGCTTGGTACCTCATTTATTCTAATACTATTCGATTGTACGATGGCCTTAAGATTAGGAGGTTGGTCTTTTTGTCTCGGACTAAAATACAACTACCTACGACCTTTTTCTACATGAAGTTGTCACTCCCACCCTCGTGTCTTTACAGAATCATTTTCGGTTTCTCCCTCCAATAACATTTACGATTTGCACCTCGGGAAAACATCACACCGATTCTCGGTATAATTGCCAAGAACTGTACGGTACATTGATAAAGACAATTTTCCATGTTAAAGGTGGGCATATTATCTTTATGTATAAAAGGAATAAATGATTTCCAGTTTGGTAATAGTAATGTCCTAATACACGAACGCGAAACATATGACACCAGTCTAACCAGGAGATCTAATGTTTGCCTCAAATCACTACAATAAGTTCAGCCATTATTTTGTACAATTCGTTTGAATAGGGAATAAATTCAAGGAGTGAGCATGGTTAGGTAACACTGGCACAAATTGCAGTCGTATTGAGATAGGTAGGCAGGTGTGAAGGGTGCATACTGCAGTGAATTCCGTGGCGTTATCTGAATGCATCTCGTTGAATCTCCAAAGTAAGGAATGTCATGCTGGCATCATTACTTATTTGAGCAACTTGACCGCGTATTTCTATGTTAGGAAACCAATCACAGACACCGGAAAAACACCCGAAAAAAATGACGCGAGTTACATGCCCTTATATAAATACGAAGAAAGTTAAAAATAATGTGAACTCAAGCCGGAGCAGGAGAGGGTTTGCATAGGTAGGCTTGCAGTCAGGCAGAAAAACAGATAGACAGAGAGATAGACAGACATGGAGGGAGGTGGCTGCTTGAAATGCAAAATGAAAGGATGGACATCAGGATTGACGGATAGTCGGATCTGCATAAGGTAAATTAGATTCATTTTCTGTATTTATGTGGTTTAAATTCCTCCAAAATATCAATCAAATACTTACAAAATATGTTAACATGTATGGCGACGGATGCACTATTTCCGATGCCATTGGTTGCGGTACACCTGTAAGTACCAGCCTCAGTTCTGTTAACGTTCGCAATGATAAGCGTTTGTCCGTCTGGATATACTTTATTGCTGGATTCGCCAATCTTTGTCCAGGTGACTATAGATTGAGGTCTGCCATCAGTAATGCAGCGAAGCTCGATGTCATTTCCTTCAGTAAAGTTATATCGCGTTGAATTTGGAGTGATGGAGGGTGCATCTGAAATGTTTTCAGAACATATAAAAGCGCTGTTAAAACAGACCAATTTTGGAGGAGATTCCTGAGTTAAGACTCCTTCTCAAGAGGGAGACGTGGAAGGTCTTTTTTTACCCTTTTTGTATGCCTAAGTATTGCAACACTGGCCTGTCGATCGAGGAGTTAATGTTCAAACCATTACGCAACCAGACCTCTCACTACGATCTCATGAACTCAAATAATCAAGGAGCCTTAATGGCCTTCTCACTGAGTTATGACGCAACTGATAAGACATCCCATACAACTTCTCTGAAACCTCAGTGCTTGTTGTAGGCTACCTTTGGTTTAGACAACAGTTGCTTTGCAACTGCGAAGACAGCCTTTGCCTTATTTGTTTAATACTTACAATTAACAGTCACCCTGACAGAAGCCGTGGCGTTGCCAACTCTATTAGTTGCTGTGCACCAGTACTCTCCATCTTGTTCTCTGCTAATGTTTTTTAGTGGAAGAACAGACCCTGGACACTTCTTGTCTCTGTTGCCTGGTCTTGACCACGTGACATTCGGAGGAGGTTTGCCAGTTGCGTTACAGGAAAGGGTAACGTCATTAGTCTCATTCAATGTTTGGTTTCTTGAGATTCCAGTGATATTTGGACGGACTATAACATTTTAATAATAGGTACGAGACAAGAAAATCAATATTTACATATAGAGTACAAAAAGCTTGTCCAACTCCGTAAACACTATTTTCTACCCTTTGCTTTCCTGTCGTTTCTATCCTTCGCAAAAACATATACTGCTCTTCACACCACAGTATAAAACCGTGGTTGGAGGCTTCTTAATTGGTAGGACATGTCAAACTCTAGCCTGTGACGAGGCTCCATGATGTATAGAGCACAAACACCAAAAAACAAAAACAATAGAAAAAAGAAAAAAAACAGAGAACAGAGCAAAGAAAAACAAGCGAGAGAACTTCCTCTCTATCTAGTCCCCGGCGTCTGTCCCTCATAACGAGAGAAAAGTGGCTCTGAAACCGTATGATATTATTAGCAAGAGTTTTTGGCTAAGATTTATCTCTAACTAAAAGCGTTCGATCATACATGTAGCACTTACAGACCTTCAGAATGTTTGAAAACTGACTGACTGGGAGAATTTCAAGACTGAAGAATTTCACCACAAAATTTAGAGGGTGCAACATCCCATACTAGAAACCTTAAAAAATTAACGATGAAAAATATAGCTTACGGTCTGTCGCACCGAATCGTAGCTCATGTTAGTACTTTTAATGAAGTACGGATAGGTTTCGTCCTTTTCTATTTAACAAATAGAAGACATTTTCCTTTTTTCCGTGTTCCTATCTTGCATTTTTGGTATAGAAACACGAGGGAAGATGCCGTGGGAATATGAGCAGCAAAAGCACTACATTTCGACCATCAAAATTGTTTAACTTGTTCGTGGTTTCTAGTCCAAATCTTGAATACATTCATTCAGTTTCGGATCTTCTTTGTGTCATTTGTTCTCCCAAACTAATAGGCCCTTTGCAGCTGGGGTCACGTGACCACATTTTTCCTAGAAAAGTTTTATAGTATCGGCTATAACTTAAAGAATGCCAGAAATGGAAAGAGCGCATCGAAAATATCAAGATGGCCAAGTTTGAGGCCCCTGGAATTAAAGAGTAAGTTTATACGACAGTTTGAATTTTCGGAAAACTTAGAGGATTTGTATGTAAAATGTTGTTGGAGGGCAAGGTCTCGCTCTCCAGCAACTTTTTCCATACAAATCTTCTTATTCTTTTAAAAATTCGGACCGTCATAAAATCTCCTTCTTTAATGATTGGGGTCTCAAACTTGGCCATTTTGATATTTTCGACATGCTTTTTCAATTTCTGGCATTCGTTAAGTTATAGCCTATAATTTTATGAAAAATAGGTCACGTGACGGCTTAGCTGCAAAGGGCCTATTGATTTACTCTATCGCTGCGGTATTCACCTCTGCCGGTGCGGCACACTAAAGCCGGGTAAATTTCGCCTCTTAGACGCCAAAGATAAAGGTGGTTGCTATGACAATCTTCAAATTATATCCTGACATCTTTACTTTTTCTTCTTAGATGAAAGAATGCGATGACGTCGTCGTTACAATAGTCACTAAGTTCCTAGATTGGTATCTAACACTCTCGCTTCTTTCATGTGACAGTCTTACAGGGGGTGCATACAAACATGTCTGTGTTACAACTTCTTGACAACCGGGCCGATAAACTGCTCTGTACGTCAGCGAAGTCGAAAGTTGGCATCAATTGGACCGCTCATGATTCTTTAACACTGTAGTTACATTGCAGAGTTAAAGAAGAATATATGATTAAGGTAAGTCGAAATTGCCTCGTGATACGAGTTCGACACGAGCTCGAGGTTGACTCGTGCTTCAGTTAGGACTTTTATCCAGAATAGTCTAAGAGTTTGTAAAGAAGTTGCAGACTGAGAAGGAAATAAAGACATACATACATACATACATACATACATACATACATACATACATACATACATACATACATACATACATACATAAACTTTATTAATGTGTCTAGACATCTAGCCGATGGGGAAAAAACCCTCTACTAATCGCGGACACTTAATATAATTAATAACCTACTAACTATTCTCTAATGAACACAATTGCTCGATGAGACATTTCCTGACACTGTATTCTTTCCTTCCATTGTGATTTCTTGTAGTATTATCGATTCAAGACTAATATCCATGCAAGGATCGATTTTAACTGAATGCTGACTTAGGTTGCTAGGAAACGAAAAAATAGAAATTGAAGTGGGTGAACATGTCACCCCATTTATTACAAGGAAGACAAGGTTCGAAACCTAATAAACCTAATGCCGTTGAGACCAAATCTTCGGTAAACATTTTGTTAAACCCGCGATTTTGTTGTAGGTACGTATACACTTCCATTTATAAAGACTTACCTAAAATTTGTAGGTTAGTGCATCGTCTATCGTCATATCCGTCTCTTGTAGCTACTTTACAGCAGTATCTAGCTTCATCATTTGTCTCGGCATTAACTAGTATGAAGGCTGGATGAGTTACATTTGTCGCCATACCAAATTTCCCTTTAAATTCTGCGGAAACTCGAAATAATCCATTAGGCTGGTAAGTAACAATATCCTTCGGGTTAGAGCCTTTCCACTTTTCCAACCTGAAATCGAAAATCTTATCGTTTCCTGTCACGGTGAAGTTCCATTCAAAAGAAACGTTTTCACCAAGCACTCCAAATAAGGGATCTGGTGACTGCTTGGTCCACTTGATAACTTGGGCTAAAAGAACAAATGCATTATGTGTTCTAAGATTTAACTTTTTACCGCAATAACCAAGTATGTTTGTTATATGACCTACCTGACGACAACCCAAATAGCGTGACTGCTATCACAAAAGCACAGGAGGTACACGGAAATCCTAAGCGAGCCATTACAACTCCCATTAAGTTCCAGAGGCCTTTTTGTTGCTATAGGCCTTTCGGAGAGTTCAACAGAAATTCAGAGCACGTTTATACTGCCCAGGTCGTACCTGCTGTACTTAGAAAAGTCTACAACATGCTGCAACATACCCTGAAACGTGATATGTCCTCCTGAGTATTTTACACCCAGATGGCCAGATGGCATACTTTAAATCTGATTTGTTTTTCGGTACAATGAGTGCATTGTTTCGCTTCAAAGTTCAAACGGACATGGGTGGGGATGGCGTGTGTGCACTGAAAAAAGACAGGCACTTTCTACATACGGAGTTAACTGACGCAGATTAAACAAGGAAGGGAAGCAATGGGAAGACCACCTCCAGAGAAAATGAATAAAAGAAAAAAGGTTTTCATATGAACAAACAGAAGTAATTTCCACACCAACTGAGTCTGGGTTTTAAATCTTTTAATTAACGAAGCAACACGATCTGTTGTAAACAATACGTTTGATTTTTGTGACCCTTTATTCCCTGAAAACCAATGGCCGTTGAAAGTTTATTGTTTGATACTTATCCGTGTAATGTGCAATAAATGAAATAAAAACACGATCGCAGTGTTCTAAAATTGGAACCTGGATCACTCGATGATTGGACCGTTATTCCATCACACGAACTGCCTGACCATAACACCTTCCAGCTGTAACAACACGAAACCGTAACTTCTTATTTGTCTCAGCCTGTTCGTCTCATTTTTAATTACATTAAAAATACAGCTAATTTGTCAGATACTTTTTCGATACATTTTTTTTGGTTAATACGCTTTTCAAGTCCCTGAAACACGGCGATATAGTATATGGTAGTGTCATGTCGAAAAGCAGTCTACCTGCCGTAGTAACTAACCGAGAGTTAGGGTGCAGAGTTCCAGAGACCTAAAGCTTTCTTTGAAACTCAACTTTGAAGAAAATTAACCATTCACTTAGTAACCTAACAGCGTCACTTTGGTTTTCGCGATTTAAAAACCACATGTGGTTTATTCTCACTTGTCGCCGGGCACAACGGGACGACTGTTGGGCTGTCACACAAATTCTTATTTCAGCCTAAGCTGCTTATGTGAAATACACTTGATGATAAGCCATGATAGCATTGGTCGAAAAGATAGTTGTTATGCGCTGATGACTAGGATATATTTAGAAGTCAGCACACATCCTCAGCTCAAGTGTCAAAGATGAAGCTGTCTACTTCTCACACGCTCCTACAAAAAATAAAACAAAACAAAACTTTGCTGTTGTTCAAAGGACACGGGTGAGACTATTTTCGTGAACTCTGTGGCTTACCATGAAAGAAAAGTAAGGCCTCTTTCAATAGCCTTTGGAAATTATCAGGGCCATAGTTTGCATCATGCAGACCAAGGCTCTTGCCCCCGTAAAATGTTGAATTTACCTATTTATTCTAGATTCCTGTAAGAGGCTATCAATAAAAAAATAAATATAAAATCTTTTTTCTTTTTTTTTTTTTGCGATATTGTTCAGTTTTGTTTTCGTCTGGCTATTCCTTTCACCGCAATTGCTAAAACTGCTAACAAACACACCGTGAGGCAAGTTGTTCCTTGAGCGAACAAATTACCCTGACACAATCAGAAAATTCACCTCTAGCTCGGCTGTCTGTGGGCTTTCCTCTATCGCAACATTATCAAGTCCGTTGATACACTCTTCCGGCCTTTTTAGAAAGGAACAAGAAAACAAAGATAGGCTTAAAATTATGACAGCGATGAAAGAACCGTCAACTAAGAGATTTTTTTCTCACTGTATACGAGGCGCAAGACGGGATTGGTACATTTTTCGCTGACCCCTAGTCCATGGACTACCCTAGGGACTACCCATGGACTACCTTAAATGGACCACCCTAAAATTTGTGGCAAACATAAATTTAACGATGCTAGAACCCGAACAAAAGATGCGATCGATCGAGAAACACAATTACGGAACACTTGCGATGTAACAGATTTAACGATCCCGAACAAAAGATGCAATCGATCACAACAGTTGCGATTTAATCCTCAAACTTTTCCTACCTTAACATCTGGACCTTTGTCACAAAACATTGGATTCGAGTGAGTTTTCCTTTTGTTACCTACATGATAAAACACGACATTCACATAACCCCATACACCGACTACACCATCGACTACACCGCCATCTTGCATTTGTACCGCTGGCCAAAAGAGGGTAACTAGTAGGCGCAGTAGTCGCTCACGAGTCGCTTACAATATGGAAAGCACGCTAGACGGTAAGTCGAAATTTTGCATGTATAATCGTATTCATCTCTGACTTGTGAGCCAGTTCTTTACGCCACGACAGGGAACGAGAAAAGCAACTCATTTCCTTTATTTCGGTTGTAATATTTTGTGGCAAAGGTCCCGTTGGGGATTAAATCTGTTACATCGCAAGTGTTCCGTAATTGTGTTTGTCGATCAATCGCGTCTTTTGTTCGGGTTCTAGCATCGTTAAATTTATATTTGCCACAAATTTTAGGGTGGTCCATTTAGGGTAGTCCATGGGTAGTCCATTCTAGTAGTTCATGGACCAGGTCTATCGAGGTACCGTAGTCCATGGACTAGGGGTTAGCGAAATGTACCAACCCCGCAAGACGTGTACGTCACTGAACAGCTCCTTATTACTCTAGCCGATAAAGTGAATACAGTACTTTTGTCAATTGAACAAAAGTGTTTGAAACAAGTTAATAATGTTGATTTCGGTGAACGCTTCGATACAATGGTAATTTAGTGAATCTCTTCAAGTGACATCACTGCAAAACATTACTGAACGAAAGACTGATTTGCAGCTACCTGCTATTCGCGTTGTCTTTGTTGCAGCCTAAAAGAAGAAAGAAAAATAAAGAGAAACATTCCATAATCTGATAAGGATTGCTTTCCTTGGCCATCTTCGACAACTTTAAAGCCTGACTGTCACTAACGTGATGCGCTTCTAAACTAGCGATGTTGTGCCAGGTCTCCTCGTAGCCCTTGTTTGCAGGAAAAAATCAAGCAGCTATGAAAGGACTCTTCCACTGAAGTAGCGGCTGCGAAGGAGACTGTTGTCCTTGACCGCAACAGAGTTTTAATGGTTAACTTTATAATCAGTGAAACTTCCTACAGTTAAGGGAGGATTTGGACAAGATTTGTCTCACAAGATTAACTTATTATTGGTATCCTTAAGAAAACCAACCTCTGTCACATGGCCGTCTTTATGTTACTGTAGCAACAATCACCATTACTAGACTGCAAAAACAGATCGCTCCTCCGTTAATGCCATTAATAGCATCTTCTGATAATTGCTAATGTTTTTGCGCATCTGTTGTTCCTTGAAAATAAAATTCATAAGCGTCAAAGTAGGCTCGCCCTGAAGGTCGTCTGCCTCTTATTATTCTACCTCTTTAAAATAGTCCGGCAGTCTTAGTTTAACCTCATATTTACCTCAAAAAAAGAAATTAGTGAAAATAATCCGCTTGTTATCAAATTCCGAACATAGCTGAATTATACAAATCATAATTTATGCACCAGGCGACGAGGGGCACTTCTTACCAGGGCATGCAGTGAAACCTGGAGTTACCTGCTTCGTTTTTCGTTTGAGCCCCTCTCTTTGTAACCCACCACATTCCTAGCCGCAATTTGGACAATATACACGGTTCCACTCCTTACCTCATTCACAACACACATCTGAGAGCTGCCTTTTGTTTGGAATCGCGTACAGTTCTTCCGCAAGTTCGACTCGTCTTTCTCCTTTACCCTCACAGGGTAATCCAGAACAGGACTTTCAGGATTAGAAATCGAAGGTTGCCAGTGAATTTCCATGTTATCAACTCCTGTTTCTATTCGAAGTATTTCTGGCGCTTCTGGTGCAACTATAAAATTAATTTAAGTCACAATAGACGTCAGTAGTAGCCTCGGAGTATTTGACCAGTCCCACTTTAATCGTTAGATTGTCTGCCGTCTGTACTCAGGGTGTACTTTCCCTGTTCAACTTAGGCCTCTGTTTCCACCTTCCTCCTCCGGAGTACTCCCAAAAAAAATGGGTGGGGGTGGGCGGCTCGCTTTCTTTTTTTTTTGTTTTTTTTGCTTTCAAGGTGTTTTTATTTTGTAGAACAGTACTTTATTCAGAAGTGCAGGTGATAAAAGGCCAATCTCTTGTTGTGTAATTTGCACATTGCTAAAAATTTCCTATGGTTTTTTTTTTTTTATTATTATTATTAATTATCTATTTTTTACAGCACGCATACTTACATTATTAATTACAAAAACTACGTATAAAACTACAACAATACAGCTACTTACGCTAATTACAACTTGCTCTAATTACAATGCTTAACGAAACAACAGTATTATTTAAACCGCTTACGTTACACTACTTTTTAATCGCGGACAATTACTACAAACTTTTACTACGGTTACTAGAACTAGTGAAAACTGCAAAAAAAAAAAGAAAAAAAAATGACAAAAAAGCGACAATTTACAGTATATTTAGCTATATTTACAGTTTAACTTGCACCTTTGCTCTGCTAGTTTCTATTTCTATTTTGTTTTTAAGGATAGCCAAGAAAGCGTCTAAGAAATAATCTTCCTCATTTTTTGAAGCGGTGTAAATATAATATTTTGCAATTCTAAAACCGTTTTGCAATTTCTAAAACCGTTACCTTATTTAAGACCAAAATCTGCGATTTTCCCTACCCTATTTATGACGTGACCACATATTCGACACCCTGTTGAAGACCTGACTTTTTAATCACTACCGTTTTGAGACCAACCTTATAATTAGTTCTCTAGTTAAAACCAATGTTAGAGGCTTTGAAAGGGCCTCTGTTGATGTTCCTATCGATAATGATGAAAAAATAGCCTCTTCTAAAAAGCTCACCAAATTCAAAATTAGAGTGCAAAACCCATACCCTGTTAGAGACCAAAATTGCCAAAATCGATACCATATTTCTGACCAAAGCGGCTAAAAAACCATACCCTTTGGGGCCGCACATACCCCTATAACCCATCTAAGGTAGTATCCCCGGGTGTTTTTACCAGTAAGATTATACTATCGAGCTGTTACAGTCCAATTTTCTTAATGATTAGACTTTCGGCATAAAATTTGTTATATCTATTTAAAAATGCCTGGTAAAGAGAAGATCTCATATGTTGGACAACAGATCTTTAAACTTCATTTCACAAAATAGCACCACAACCAACAACAAGAAACGTTAACCACTTCTTGTAGGGTAAAAACAAAAATATCTTTCTGGTCCTTTCTGCTTCAAAATTCCTCTACATTCCACCATTGTATTGAACTTTTCTCCCTCTGGTTGTAACGATAGCTTACCTATTTCCTCGATAGTAATGATCTGCTGTGTTGAACCGAGGAGGTTCTTTGCTGTGCACAAGTAATCACCAAAGTCATTTAAATCTTTTGGGGTGATCTTTATTTCCCTAAAACCAGGTTGAGACTTGAGAGGAGAAATTGTGATATCATTTCGAGTCCAGATTATATCTGGTCCTGGAACACCCTCTGCTTCGCAAGTCATTTTCGTTTCGTGATTTATCCAAGACGTACTTTTCTTTCGGACGTCGTCTTTGATCTCAGGCTTAACTAAGAAATAAAAGCAATGTTAAAGCATTCGTTGTCAGGTTAATGGTTAAGAAAAGTTGGTAAGCGTCATCTGTTAGCGGACAGTGCGGCCAGTTCATGTGGACTGTGATTATAAATTGAAATACCTTTGAAGTTCAAAATCGTAAAACCTTAGCTCTTGGCACGATAGCTTGTAACTAAAATCAAGTCAGCTATGAGATCAATAGTTTCCGTACTTACAGTTTACCGTAATATGTACATAAACTGTCTTTTGACTCATCACACCATTGTCAGCAGTACACCCATATGCTCCTGCTTGGTCTCTACTCACATCGTATAAAAAGAGAGTTTCTCCAGTTCGATTATTGCTTGCTTGTAAGCCTTTCTGAAAAGTTCACGTGATATTCGGTCGTGGATTTCCAGTTGAATTGCAGGATAGCATGACGTCATCAGTCTCATTGACAATCGTGTGACTGGAAATGTACTCTATGTAAGGTGGAACTGAAACATCGAGATATTAATACCCAAACTATTTTCAGATATTACAATCTACCTTATTCTTATTCATTTTCGCGCGAATTCAAGTTTGTGAAAAGTCGGGAGATGCTTTTTGCAAGGATTTATTTTGTGCGATTCCATAAGAAGATTTAATTTCGTGGTTTTGTCATTGCCTTAATCTCCCAATGGTAGACAGGCCAACGTCCCAAAGATGGGTTCTAAAGGTACATGTACTGCATCCCAAAAAGTATTCTCCAAATAAATCAACCAATCAATCCAAATATGTCGTACTTACAGTTCATCGCAACTTGTACATTGGCTGTATTTGGGACCATGATTCCATTGGCTGCTGTACACTTATTGCTGGTTTTCAGTGTCACGCAATTCAAAATAAATCAAAATCAAAATCAAAACCGCTCAATAGATGAAATCCAGAATCTGGGAAATGAAAGAAAGTAAATATGCAAAGAATCTCGCCAAAATTCTGGTCACAGCAATTTTTCTTATGTGAGATAGGCGGATAAATTTTTTACCCAAATTTATAGAGATTTGTATGGAGACGTCATGCTGGTGCCCATCCGTATGGGGACCAACATGGCGGCCGGAAACCAACAGAAACATCTGTCACAAGCGTGAATTTATCCCTCGATGAACTCTAAAACATTGAAATAACACTTTTTCTAAGACATGACGTGTTCAGACAGCCAAGTTCCCAAAAACAAGTCACTTTTTTTAACCATCATGACAGCTCTCTAGCCCGTCATGTAAATACCGCGTCACGCAAAAGCTTAGAAATTCAAGCGTAGTTTATCACAAAACCAAGAACCCATTCGGAGCGAAAATTTATATGAATATTAGTTTTCAGCTGCTCTTATACATCATTTAAGTAAAACCTCAGGAAGATCAATAGTTTTGTAGTTCGAAGTTTGGTGACGTCATGTGAAAACCAGCTATACGTTCCAGCTTGATTTCGTGTCACATTTGATGAGACGAGAGTTTCTCCAGTTCGAATAATCCTAGAATTAGAGCCATTCAGAAAAGTCCAGGTAATATTTGGACGAGGGTTTCCAGTTGAATTGCAGAATAACTTGACGTCATCAGCCTCGTTAGCTAAGGTATCATGGGAAAAATACACTATTGATGGTGGAACTGAAAATGGAGTTTCAATGAGAACCCAGAAATCACTGAAGAAACCGCTCTGAATAAAGTCTGCCTAATAGACCGAATTTATTTTTTCTACACTATGTAGTCATAGCATTAGCGAGACTTGATGTTAAACAGGATCGTACAGTTACTTGGAAAATTGCCTGAGATGGACAATTTCGTGTATGTTCATGTAGTGTCTAGATCGAGGGATTATTATATTTCCTTCTAAGCGAGGACAGAAAAGTTTCAACGGTTTCGTTACCATTTCTTTAATAATACTCTTTCTGTAGAGCCTGTGCTTAACATCCTTACACTCCCAACTGTCAGCTCTAGCACATGAGATATGAGGCATAGAGGATACTGGTTCAGCAGATTAAACACAGTACTGAATAAGTTTATTGTACTCCGCTACGGTCAGAACAGTGCTTTGCTGAAATCTAAAAACAAAGTTTATGTCTTCCTCCAGACTAGAGTTGAGATTTTGTGAAAACCCTTTTCTCGCATCGGCACCTAAACTTGGATAAACCTTTCTACATAACATTTCAAGTATTTCTGAAACAATGTTGTAAAGTAGACTTGGCAGCATTTCTTCGAGAGAAATAATGTTTCGTGTCTGTTGCAGACAGTGGAAATTTACGGCCACCCTGTAGTTGCTGAGGAACAGCCTGTTACTGACAACAGTATTTTCGTGCCTTCTGAGGAGCAAAAAAAATTAATGGGAAAAATATCTTTCCACAAAAAAGGTGTGGCCATGGATATTTTGACTTGACTAGGTCTCGCTAAAATACCATCCATGGCTCCGCCAAACTCGCCTGAAATACCACCGAGGCGTGACAAAAAGGCATGAGTATGTACACTAATCAAACAATTCTAATAATGTGCACATGAATGCTCAAAATCGTTGTTTTATTTGTCCCACTGAAATGGTCCTGGTTCACTTACATTGCACAGTAATTCTTACTGAAGCGATGGATTTCCCAGCTCCGTTTTCTGCAGTGCCCCAATAGAGGCCATCTTGTGCTCTACTGATATTTCTTAGTGGTAGTAAAGATCCCGGATCGAAGTTCTTATCCTGATCACCTGATATTGACCACGTGACATTAGGAGGTGGGGTACCTTTTGCGTTGCAGGAGAGTATCACATCATTACTCTCGTTCAGTGTTTGGTTTCCTGAGATTGCCATGATGTTGGGACGGACTAAAATAATATAATAATAAAACATTTAATTAATTGATTATTCAGGAACAAAACTAAACATACAGGCTGTTGTAAAACAGGCTTCTAATGGTCATATCTTTGAAAGCCCAGTCTGTATTGTAGCCTCCCTGTAGATGCCAAAGTATGCTAATATTCTTTAACCTTACCCTGACTGTTTAATGTAAACGGAAAAGGAAAGAATTGGTCAGGCTTTTTGGCGCCAGCACGTTCCAACATCACTTCCGCAAAGACACTTATTGCCAAGGAGCGCGAGGTCAATACGTGGACGTAAGCTATTTGTTTGTGCACGTCTTGGCTTTAAACTGGATGTTACTTCAGTCTCTACTTTGTGATTTGCCTCGAACCTGAACTCAAACAAAGACGAGACAAAAGATGTAACGTAAGTTGCAATCCGAAAGCGAAAGAGATGATTTAAGGTTATAAGACACCTTTACGTAAGCTTTTGTACATTGTGACTTTACTTCCGCACTAAAATGCTCCACTTTTCCCACTATTTAAAATGTTCCATCTATCAGGCGGGAAGTCACGGCTTAAATGCTCAATGCCCGTTATACAACAGCTTATTGTATCAGCTAATTTTACTGATTAATTCAAAAAGGCATAAAATAATGGACAGAAAAAATACATCATTCATCTTGGCTCTGATGATGTTTCATCCTTATTTGCTTAATTTGGTTTTAAAATGCTTATCTAGTTTACCATAAATTAAAATGCTCCCGCCTGAGTAAAATTCTCGAAAATTTATACTGGAATCATGTCGGGCCATGTTCAAAACTAATGCTTATAGTTCACGTTTTCCGGTTGGTCTTAGTTGTTATACGAGGCCGGGCTTATGCAGTCATACTGCAGCTGTAGCTGATCTAGCTACAACAACTATATGGCATAATTTAGTTTTCAAGGATACGATATGCAACTGCCCGCTGTTAACTACATTAAGTGTAAATCTACTGGCGTTCTATCACGAATGCCGTTCTCTTATTTGCTACGCTAGTCACTCTTTATTCTGTTCTAGTATAAATCTACTTGCGTTCTATCACGAATGCCGTTCTCTGATTGGCTACGCTACTCACTATCCATCCTGTGATAGATGGTGAGTAGTGTCTTTGTTAAGAAAATGACGGCCGCTTCCTGGCATTTTCGAAGTGTCTATGAAGAGGATTTAGTCGTTTTGAACGACCAGTAGATTTATACTAAAACAATTAGATTATGAGCTCTCAATTTCTATGCGTTATAGTTGACTCGGGCTGCGCCCTCGTCAACTATCACGCGATAGAAATCTCGAGCTCATAATCTAATTGTTTAGTAGAAAGTGAGTAGCCTAGGAATGTGCGCTTGTTAACAAAATAGTGGCTGGTCCTTTGCGCTTTCGAAGTTCCTGTGAAGAGAATTTAGATGAAATTTTGAGCAACTAGAATACTTATACTAAAACAATTAGATTATTCGTTCCCGATTTTTATCGCGTGAAAGTGGACTCGGACTGCGCCCCTGTCAACTATCGCGTGCTCGAGCTCATAATCGTTAATTGTCAAATATAAATAATGCTCCAGATTCTTTAGCTGAACAGATAATTATTTTTTTTGTCAGGCTGTGCGACTGATCTCCCTGATATCGAGCAATAAGCAATAGAGCACTTTTTCCGTGTCTACATAACCTCATCTGAGCACGAGGAGGGTTGGGAGAATTCGAGACAGTTGATCAAACCCGAGACGCTGTCGACGGTTTGCATAACTTTTGATAATTTTCACAACCCCAAAGTGTTTAGATGAGGCTATGTAAACACGGAAAGAGTGCTCTATTGCTTTTATAAAATATTTCTTAAGATTGCGTTCGAATCTAAAACGTCACAACTGTGTTTACATATTCTCATCTAAACACACCTATCGACCAATGAGAACGCGCGTAGTATCTCAGTTATTTTATAATTGTGAACAGGTTACACTGTAGACAGTATTTTGTCAGTCCACTTAGACGGATTTGTTTTGTAATTTAAAGGAGAGGACATAAATTTCCTGCTAATCAGCTCGAGAGTGAGACCTAGAGGACACAAACAAAGGAAATGAATAAACGTTGTCATTCAATTTCCTTTGTTTGCGTCCTCTAGGCCTCGCTGCCAAGCTCAATTTTAATATATCGAAAGTGGTCTAGTAAATACGAATGCGTGTATTAAAAAAAACAGCAACACGACTACATATATTATTTACTGCTTCACTATTTGGTCATGACAGCAAAACGATGAATGAACATGGAATCGCGTTCTCAAGACACTGGACATTTTTATGTAACCAGAGAAATTGACATGCTAGTTAAGCGAGTTACTTTGTAGGAAGGACAAAAAATAGGATAGCCGTAAACAGTTTTAAAAGCAACATTCCTCTACGTCTTACCTAACAATTTCAGAGTAACACAATCCTTATGGAGATTTCCGTGCGATGCCCCAGTACTTTTTGTGCCAACTTTACAACAGAACCTAGCTTTATCGTCATTCTGCTGCAGATTGATCAATGTGAAGGCTGGTGTTCCGTTTGCTGCCATACCAATGCTCCCAATAAAGTTTGAGTAAATTACTACACCCACATCGCGACTGTATTTAATCATGTCATCGCCACTTCGAAGCAGAAGAAAATAATCAAACCGTTCATTTGCGGTTACAAGTGAAAACTTCCACTCCAGCGTCACGTTTTCGCCGAGAATTCCTTTAACAGTCTGAGGAGGTTTCTTATTCCAGGTAAATGCTGAAAGAGGAAAATAATTATGCTTTTTAATGATTTCCGCTCTAGCTTTAGTTATCGAATCAAGAACAAATATTTTAAACGCTTTAAGTCGTATACCTGATAATGGTAAAAACAGCAGCATCGCGAACACGATCACAAGACAGGCTTTCATGTTTAGTAAGAAAAGGAAATCAGGTTATAGGGCTGCTTTTGGAGCTGTTTCAGTGCTGCATTCGAATAATGACAAAATCATCAAAAGAAGGATGCTATCCGGACGCTTGGGAAAAAACCCCGAACCGCAGACAAAAGGATATTCAATACTTTCGTTGCCTTTAGTTTACTCATTTCCACTAGACAATGTTAACCAACTAATCGGGTTAACTGGTATAATCCACTGTATAGGAATGTATGGATTGTAGAATTTATATTACGGAAAAGATGAGCTTTTAGACAGAATATATTAAACAGAACCTCTCAATACCCTGTATTTTCATGTCAGTTTAGGGACCGGTCATTATTTATCGCCTGGCCAGGAGGTGGGGGGACGGGGGGGGGGGGGGAGGTTGGAGGATTTTGGGATCATTTGATTTTTAGGATAAAAGAAGGAAGGAGAGGGGGAAGAGCCCAAAAGGGGGGGACCGCTAAATGTGACATGCCCATACAGACTTGGTGGATGGCTATTTAGCACTCTAAAAAGTAACTTTGCAGTTTCCAAGCACTTGGGATGGTTAGATTGCTGGTACGTCAACTGACATCAGTCACCGTGGCCGCCTGTTGCGGTTATTAAAATTTGCACACATATAGCAATAGATTTAGACTTACAGACAGACACGTTTCAAGAAGAAAATAGTATTTTTAAAAAGGTGAAACAGCGCTACTTGGTAAGTCTAATTTTTATGATCATAAACAACTCATTTTCCGTAACATTTTGCTCTCCCCCCCGGCCCCCCCCCCCCCCGCCCCCTCCAAAAAGAAATGCATGAAATCACATCTTTGGCAACCTACAATTTCAAAATTTTCCGTGGGGGCATGCTCCCGGACCCCGTTGGTTGGCTTGATCCCTCGGGCCTCGCTTTACGCAGCCTGGTATGTTTTACTGCACGCCTGTGAAAACTTCTACTAAGAAACCTGACCAGATATCGGTATCCAGATTAGCAAAAGATGCGGGTCAAACTGAGACTGCACCATGGTGGCTTCAGTATATTGTAAGTACATCATAGTTAGAAATATTACATCTACGTTCCTTTATAACAAAACAAAATTATACTGCTTACTATTTTGGGTAGCAATGACCCGACAAAGACCAGGGGTCATGGGCTACTTGTGGCGCAAGGTCACTGAAAAAAGTACAAACGGACAGGCCAGGCAAATTTAACTTCAAGGATTAAACACTGCTCTACCCTATCCATTGCCCGCAACATGAAGCACAACTCTTCAACTCATCATGCTAGTCCAGAGGAATATCAATTAAGTCGGCTGCATGGCTTTGACATCAGTGTTGTTTGAACCAATCAGGTTCTAGTTTGATTTTCATTTCAGCGTTCAATAAGGAACAAGAATGTTTCAGAAACAGCAACTTGTCAATCAGAAAAAGGAAGATCCTCCCTATTGATCACTAAAGATATCAACACAGACTGCAATGTTTGGGCAAAAAGTTTATTGGCGAAGAAGCGTCCGCGGGCGGACCAATAAACTAAAAGGCATAATCTGAAAGGGTGGCACGGGTGGGCAAGAAAACGAGCGAGCACGCTGGCTGACGAGGTCGAGCAATCTGACATCCGATACTAAAACACGAGCAAAGAAGCGTGGCTGACACGCGGGAAATGTTATCTATCGGTAATTATCAATCATCACTAAAGGTGATCATTGTTCAATTTTTTTTTTATACCTGAGTGGTATTCAGCCTAACCCGAGTGATATTCAGCCTAGCCTGAGTGGTATTCAGCCTAACGTGAGTGGTATTCAGGCTAATCGGAACGCGGCCTTTCACCCCGATTAGCCTGGATAAAGTCTTGGTTAATCTGTATACGGTTTTCACTTGATTTTGGAAATAATACGAAATACACTTTAACTCTGCAATCTGCAATCTCACTTATTGAATTTGTTCTCAGTGTCTTTGTTGTTGCGTTGTTCCAGCATCTGTAAATTCCTTGTGCGAGCTTTTTCTTCATCGCCCAGTACAATCCCGCTTCTCGTTCTTCCACTTTTTCGCGAAGGTTTTCGTGTTCCTCCGGTTAGTTGTACTTCCATGGTCACATCCCAAAGAGACAGCATTATCTCATTCAGCGTGAAAGTCATAGTTACCACCTCCCTGGCTCGAAGCTTTTTTCTCTTTTTGCGATTGGAGATTCCATCGATCTTTCGATGGGATAACCAGCCCGATCGCGTACGGATTCTTCTAGCATGTAACCAAGATAAGTGTTGCTTGCTTGGAGAACATCAAAGGTGGTGCTGGACATTCCGCGGACCGGCTTCTCGCCGGCACCAAAGTGCCTCACCGTTTATCTGAAGATAAAATTTTGGATTACAGGACTGTAGGTCTCTTATTTTAGGTTCGTCACCCTGCGTTCGCATTCAAATTTGCCGCTTCGGTACCCATGAGAAGTAATGTTGTAAGACCATTCTGCCCGATGGCAAACGCCGTTAAGACAATTATGAGGAGTAATATAATCTTGATTTTCAGTTATACTATGAAATGCGGGCCAGGCATGCGACAATACACATGGTGGGCGTGGGATGTTTTGGATAGATTTGTAAAAGGTTGTGACTGAAAGTCTAACAATTCAGTGAGAGTTAAATCAAACAAAAAATAAACTGAAAGGTCAGTCGTGTTAACGAGGCTATTGAAATCACTTGGGTGGGCAAACCGTCTTTGCATAACCATTATAATAATACGAGTAAATATCTGTATGTGGACCGAATAGCGAAGCGCGCGAGTGACGTCACAACTCAGAGAAACGAAACTGAATTGTGGAAGGAGGGGGACATGGGGGTGTTCTAAACACCGCAACACCGCAAAAAAATTAACGAACACCGCATCACCGCAAGAAAAGTCAACGAAACACCGTCACCGCAACGCGTATTTTTAGCGCCATGATTCGTTCATCTACACCTAGAATGATAAATAAACACATCACAACGCTTTTCATTGCGCATATGTCGATACTGCTGATGCCTGTAAATCAGTTTTCTTGCTCTTGTGAAGAAACCTTGTGCGAAGTTAGGAAGCGGACGAAGAAAAAAGAGAAGGGCCTTTAGTGATGGCCTTTACCCCAGATCCCTCTGTTCTTTTACTTCGCTCACTTTTCTTGGTGTATAAACCCACTGACTGAAGCCCCATTTTGACGGCTTATTGTCAGGAATGTTTCTGTCCTCGCTCCTCTCCGTGTCTACCGAATACTGAGCTCCGGGTGGCAGAGGTCGAGTTACATGTCAAGTTACGTATAAATGAAAACAGCTTCGGATTAGCAGCCGAAGCATATAGATCGTTTTCACTTTTTAAAATCCAAAACTAAAGAGCCATTAAAGTTTTTATCCTCGTCAGGCATAAGAGGCGGTATATTTATATCTGTTTGCAATTTTACAGCTCAATAGCGCGCTTCGTTTGGAATCCAGAGCATTTTGAATTTCAGGATTATGGAGGTGCGTGACACAAGGTTTACGATCGAGTTTGTCGAAAAATGTATACTTATCTCATGATTTGGAGCCTTTTTAGAAGTTAGAGCGTTATGAAAAGTGCTTATGTAAATGGTTGTTTGATCAGTACTGATAATCAGTCACCTAGACAGCCAAAGTAAGTTCCAGATGTTTTACACTATTTTCCGGCCGCCATATTGGTGTACCACGGAGGTACACCAACATGGCGTTTCATACTGGGCTCTGTAAATATCCGCGAAACATTTCGACGAATATCTGAAGTTTGGGGAAACGCACATGCTTAAAACTTGGAGAAGTGTCTTATTTAGTTATCTTCTATAACATCATAATTTCATAGCTTTTTCCACTGGATGGTTTTCGATTTATTTTTTTGTTGCGTGACACTGAAAACGATCTATTGAAGATTGACCAGAAAGTGATGGTCTGTATTTTGTTACAAATTATTAACCTCAATGGTACGTGTTTGTCATAATTAGCATGGATTAACGAAGTTAACAAGGTAAATCAAAAAAACCCAGCTACTACTACTACTACTAATTCCTAGCTTTCCTCTGGGAGAATAGGGCCATAAAAAAAAAAAAAAAAAAAAAAAAAACCCAGCACCGCAAACAATTTTATTTCACCGAACACCGCAGCGTGAAAAACACAAACATCGCACACCGTAGGGTTTAAGATCACCGCAACACCGCAAGTTGAGATTTTATTCACCGCACCACCGCATTAAAAAGACATCAACACCGCAACACCGCAAATTCCCATGTCCCCCTCTGGAAGATTTGACGCTTTTTCAAGCACGTAAGCAAGTGTTCCTGAAACAATTTTTAAAACGAAAATTTGGCGTTCATTTTTTCTCTGATTTCTCTCAGGAAGCGCTTATGTTGTCTGACTCTCGCGGGGTTCCAATAATTTGCATTCTATTTGTAGACTTCGCGCGCTTCGTTATTGGGGAAACAATCAACAATTATTGGGCGAGGTTGAGAAAAATATCGTGATTTGTCAGTGGCGAGCAGATCAATTATTGATATTCGAGACACTCACAAGTCACGATATTTCGCGATAACCGAGTTCAATCATTGTTTTATCATTCGTTCTCCAAGTTTGTTTTCATATTTAAATCACTCTCTGATAACTCAGGGAAGCGATCTGCCATGAGCGTTGTTTCAATTGCGCATGAGCAGAATATTATTTGCAGCCAAACACATTTAAACGGTACCACGCATGATCAGACCATTATTTATAGGCAGTTGTTTGCAGGTCACGTGAGGAGATCTCGGCCAATGAAGAAGGAAATGCAGCGAATGATAAAGCTCGTTGCTGCAAGTTATTGTTTCCATTATCAGCTCCTACTCTTTTCCCTATGTTATTGCACGCAGACGTTCTTATGGCTCGTCACGTAAACCATAAGAACGTCGAAGCAGTTTTTTTTATGATTATTATTTTTCTTTTTGTCTTCTAGAAAATACTGTGAGAAAGCGAACGGAATCATTCGTTTATTTCGATTATTCTATGTTGCTATCGAGTCGTAGGGGCACGGCTTAAAGTGTGCGATTTGTCACGTGGAGTTTCCTGGTATTTGAAGGTTCATCTTAAGGTTACCGTATACCTTTAGAGTTTAGAGATGTCTCGCGTTCAAGGGATGTGACGCATGCGGTTTAAACTGGAGATACCTAAACCCCTATATCAACTTATATTTAAAGTTTATTTAAAGCTGGCTATCACACTATACCAAGAGTTTGAAATAAAATGAATGGTCGAATTTTTCATGACCTTTAATAAATGTGAGCGCCCGAATCATGATATGGGTCCCTTATGAAAGCTACAAGTCAAAGGGAATTTGTTCGTTTGCCCTCAAATTTGGACAATAGCTAGTTTGACGTATAAAAAATGAACAACAAAAGAGCGTCTGAGAACTTTTTATTTCCAAATATTTTTTCCGAGAGCGATTTTTTCTACGGTCACTCCATATTTTTTTAAATCCTATTTTGAAAATCTTCTGTACCTTTTCACCGAAATTGAATATGGCAAAGCGCAGGCACGATCTTTTAGCGCCATGGGTCCGGAAACTGAGAGACAAATTAAATAATAGCCTCTTCTAGGCGTTCAGTTAGTTGGGGCGCAGCGCGGAAAACGGCGAGCAAAAAGAAATGGGAAAAGTACGGTTTTCTCTCACCGCGCTTCTCCCCTATTTCTTCGCTCGCCGTTTTTTGCACTGCGCCCCAAATAACTAAACGCCTGGAAGAGGCTAATTAAATAAGCGAAAATTCGCTTCGACTTGTAGCATCAAAAGGTGATTCGGACGCTTGCATTTGGAGGTTGTAAAAAAAAATTAATAATTCATTGTAATTCAAAATTCTTTTGGTAAAGTTTGATAGCCAGGTCTATAAGCTTTAATTTGAGATAGGGGTTTAGGTATCTACAGTTTAAACCGGACGCGCTACGTCGCTTAGACGTGAGACACCTCTAAAGGTATACGATAACCTTAACAGTCCTGTCAGACTGTTCGCGCTTTCTCCCGATTCAGTTTAACACTAGCGCTGGGATAGTATGAAAAGACTTAAAATCTTGTAAAACTGACACGGGTAATAGGTCATTTCCGAGTTACCTTGTGCTTCTGTTTCAAAACGCAGGTCCACGTGTGCCTCGCTGGCAACACGCGTGAAGACACATTCCACGCAGGTCTTCCTCGCGGATTTGCGTGACACCCTCTTCTGGCGTGCTGCTCTTATTACAAGTAATTTCAAATAGCCAATAACTTAACTTCCGCCGATCTAAAATCGTCGATTGTTCTCACACCAGAGGCAAAACCGCAAATAAATCGAAAATGAATGTTCGCTGTGATGTATGGCATCAAACATTATGACGACGATAACGTATGGGTTGAAAGTTTACAAACACTGTACCACAACAGAGAGTCTTCGCAATAAAGCACGGAGTCTGCTCTGGAACAATCCTTTTTACATCCTTCAGTCTGGAATTCCATAAATAAAGGATTACGACATCAAACGGAAACAAAGCCAACGTGACGTGAGACAATCTCTTTTGTTCAAGAGTGGGAGGTGTAAACATTCCTGAGAATATGTTATTCATTTGTCGATAATTACGTCAGTTAGTAATCTGTGTGACTCACTTTACGGATCGAAAAACGTTGTAGTTGTCGCTTTTTGCTGATAAAAATCACTTCAAGCCCCTGATTGAGACCTCTGCTGGCGATGATGGATAATATCCTGTCACTTGTAATACTTCACTTTCTGTTTTCCTACTCAGGTGAGGGATTAGGTGCAGTAGCGGTATATGCAAATTGCAGCGAATGTTTTATGTGAAGGAACGCACAAAGTAACATCGGGCGCGCTTTAATTTCAAACGAAAAGGGTAATAGGAAAGGAACTTGAAGTAACTGGATCTGAACTTTTAATATCGCTTGATAACAAAGCTTCTGAGACGAGGGTTCGTCGTAATAAGCCATTTCTATTTCGGGATTATTTTACTCAAGTGACCTTTGAAATCATTATCTGTTAAACACTTGAACGAAATTTCTGGTGCTAGACATGTTTATTTAGTTGTCAGGTAAGAGCGAAGCAAGTGATTGATAGAATGCTTTGGTATTCACTTTACAGTATAGACTTCGTGTTCCGCACCGAACTTCATGTCACAAACTGAGTAAATTTAATATTTTCATGGTCAACTGTCCTTCAAACTGTAGCGAGTTACATACCGTATTAGTTTGTTGTGTAAAGTGGAACGGCTGCCGGACACAGATTACGTAAACAATTGTTTGAGATAAGTTGCTTGACTGTTTCCCAGATCAGATCACTGCCACTAGTGATGTAACTAGTAACGTAGGACGACAGTTCGCAGGTTGTGTGTTTTTTAAATGCAACATAAACATACCGGAATTTTTTTACAAGGTTTTGCTTGGCGTCGCGGAACGAGTTAACCTAATAATTAAAATTACATTTGATTTTTTTCCGGACTAGTGAAAAAAAGCAACATTTTCCGCATTCAACATTTTCGTAGCTTCAAATCTTGTCGGCTGATAATAAATGAAATGATAAAAATCAGGAATGGACTCTGGAGCCTTGACAACTGGATTGGGAGCTATTAAATGGACTCTTAGTCAATCTAAAGAAATTGTCTGGGAAAGTACGACCTGAACATTAAGACGTAGTACAACTGGATGCTTTTTTAGGCTCATCATAGTTATTTCCACGGTTTCAGTATGCCATATTTGGTATATTAAATTAATAATAATAAAGATCTTTCAACAGGGAGCCCACTTCACATACATGTGGTTTTAAGTGGGGCCCTGCAAAAATAATTGCAAAAGCTAAAGAAATAGTAGATTAAAAATAATAATAACATTTAACCATTGTACTAATAGAAATATAGAAAACAGTAAAAAAAAAAAAAAAAATGATAATTAAACCACATGATTTTAATTTAATCTTGCACCGGAAGAAAACTTTGGCAACATCGAATCATGTCGCTTCGAATCATGTCTTTTGTTTTTAAAGCATTGCCTGCACTTATTTTTAGCTCTTATTAACCGAGCAGGAGGTCTGTATGGGAGAATCTTGACCGAGGTAGTGAGTACGGACCGAACGCGGTGAGGTCTGTACACACGACCGAGGTCAAGATTCTCCTATACAGACCGACTGAGCTCGGTTAATAAGATGTTTATTATATGGCAAACAAGAAACAAATTCGTTTAATGTAACTGGTTTGTATTAGCTGACATTTTGCTTGCGAACGGCGATGAGCTGAATTTCAATCTGCCAAAGTTTGCTTGTCCTCTTTACATTTTTTTTTAATCAGGCTTTTTGTCATGCCAACTAATATTTGTAGAAGATAATAGTCAATATTTTTGTATTTTAGGTTGACACTTTTTCACCCAAAAAGTAACCGCTCTAGATGGGAAAATCTAGACCGCGGTTAATATCGATTTAAGCCAATCAAATTCGAGAATTCGGCAGTTCCCAGTCCTTGTGAGACACAGCCATATAATAATTAGCTCTTATTAACCGAGCTGGAGGTCTGTATGGGAGAATCTTGACCGAGGTCGTGAGTACAGACCGAACGCAGTGAGGTCTGTACACACGACCGAGGTCAAGATTCTCCCATGCAGACCGACTTAGCTCGGTTAATAAGATGTTTATTATATGGCAAAGAAGAAAACTTTAATTCGTTTAATGTAGCTGGTTTGCTGACATTTTGCTTGCGAACGGCGATTAGCTTAACTTAAACCTGCCGAAATTTGCTCGTCCGCTTTACTTTTTTTTCTTGTCATCAGGCTTTTCGGCACTTCCATAAATGATTGAGAAGTAAATAAAAGAAAATGGTGAACATTTTTGTATTTTAGTTTGCTACTTTTTCAACGCAAAATGATACCGGTCTAGATGCCGGTCTAGATGACGGTCTAGATGGGAAAATCTAGACCGCGGTCAATATCGATTTCAGCCAATCAAATTCGTGAATTCGGTAGTTCTCAGTCCTTGTGAGACACAGCCATATAATAACGTGTAATATTAGAAAAAGTTATAAAACAAGGTCCATAATAAATACTGTTTCATATTTTGTCTTCAGCTGCTCCTTGATTTTGATGGAGCAAAAAAGATTCTTTGCTACCAGGGGAAAGCATAAAGCACAATAGCCAGAATGAAATAACTTTCATGGTGAAATGCTGACTTCATGTCATTTTTAGGTGAAATTGGTGTTAGTATTCAATCCTAATCCACGACTGAAGCTTTTTTTAAAAAGAATCCTACAATATTTTTCTTAAGTCTGGTTTTCACTAGCGCATAAGCATAAGCCGACATACGCAGACGCTGTAAGATGTTGGTAATTAGGGAATTTTGTCACATTTCCATTTGACAAATGAATCTCCTTACTTCCTCTCATTTTCTGTTTTTGTTCTTTAGAATCACTGTCGTGGAGCGTCAAACAACCTAATGGTGTAATCAGAGGCTCACCTGCGACACTAGAATGGACAATATCATTATCAACAGAGGAAAAACTGAGAGCAGATCGCTTTTCTTTGCTAATTTTAGAACGGGAGATGTTTCTTTACAGCAATCTATGGCAGATTATGGCCGTTAAACAGTTTTCTGGTGGAGTTCACCAGGAAATTGGAAATGATGACACTTTTGATGTCGTTCCTGGAAGTGACATGACACTCCTGTTAAAAAATATCACAGACACTGACGCCACTCGGTTTCGCTGTACATTTCTCAGCTCTTTTGCGGCACCGAAAAGCATCATTGTGCTGGAAATAAAAGGTAAGATATTGCCCTGATCGGAAATCTGTACACAGATATCCTAATATTGTGTTACATGTATTACATGTAACCATTTTGGTATTTCGCCGACAATTCACGAGCAATTCAACTTGTCCAAGCAATTTAGTTTGGAAAATTACTGAGCATAGTTTTTATTGAGCCTAGGATATCAAAGTAGTTATTTTTAATTTCATTTCTTTCGCTTTTTATGTAGATTTCCCCATAAAAGTACGGCTTGTGGGTGGTACTACCCCCAATAAAGGTCGAGTAGAAGTGTATCGTAATGGATTCTGGGGCACCATTTGTAAAGATGGCTGGAATACCCCGGATGCATCAGTTGTGTGTCGAATGCTGGGATACACAGGGGCCTGGACGGCCGGTTGTTGTACCGAATATCCCGGGGGGACTGGTCCGGTCTGGTTAAGTGAGCTGTCGTGCACAGGAGAAGAGAAGTCTTTAACAGAATGTGGTCACAGTGGCTGGGGGATCAATAACTGTGATCATGGAAAAGACGTGGAGGTAATATGCCACAGTCCGCCGACAGAAAAACCTTCAGGGCTTTCCAGCGCAGTGACAAAGCCAACGATCCAGACTTCCCAAACTCTACTACCAAGCGGAACAGCAATAACAACGTCAATAACAGTATCCTCTGCAGTACATTCCACTGTTAAATCTACAACAATACATCGGATGTCCCCATCACTATCCTCTAGCACAATAACACCGAATGTACAGAAAATGTCGTCCTTTCGTACGTCCAGCACTCAAGTGTCGTCTACATCAACTTCCTTCATCATGTCTCAAAAGGCTCCGTCATCGTCTAGCTTGTTTTTAGTCGTTGTACCTTCAGTAGTATCTCCCAGTTCATCTTCAATTGTGGTGTCGAGCTCGGTTACTCCTACCTTACCACCTGGTAGGTATACGCGAGTGTCACGTTCTATAGCCTGCGAATACAGCTTCCTCTCATGGCTCCCGGCTGTACGTGAAACCCCGCGGCAGCAGTGACGGGCAGCTGGCTATACGTTCGCAGGATACGCGTTCCCTAGAAAAAAATAAAAATTTAGCAACCTCAACAGTGTTAAGCCGAAGATAAGGGTTACGTTACGCTATGTAAATATATATTTTCTTTTGGCGGGGAAGGGGGGTGATTTTGCCTCTCCTCTTCCATTATTATTACTATTAGTAAACTTGAGATGACAACCAATTTGTGAGGATGAAATCTCTGTTAACTGTTCAGGAAAGTCTTTCTTTAGATTAACGATTCCCTATCCCATTAAGTCTTCTCCAATGTTCTCTGTTAACAGATTGATAGTAATCTGTTGGTACATATGTCTTAAAGAAGAACCTGAAATCTGAGCACGACGTAGTAAACGTGACATTAATTGGCTCCAAATTCCAGTTTCCTATTAAGTTCATTTATTCAATTCAATGTGTGTATAGATTGGACAGAACGTAATGATAAAACAAACATTTTTTATAAACCAACCAGAGTCGCAAGAATTGGAGCTTATTCTTATCAGTGCCCCTGGGTTTACTTAACAGGGAAGAGAGAAACTGACTATAGGCTGTTAATCTGTTTTGTTTTCTAACAGCTCCAATAGTGCGATTAACAGTATCCTCTGCAGTACATTCCACTGTTAAATCTACAACAATACATCGGATGTCCCCATCACTATCCTCTAGCACAATAACACCGAATGTACAGAAAATGTCGTCCTTTCGTACGTCCAGCACTCAAGTGTCGTCTACATCAACTTCCTTCATCATGTCTCAAAAGGCTCCTTCATCGTCTAGCTTGTTTTTAGTCGTTGTACCTTCAGTAGTATCTCCCAGTTCATCTTCAATTGTGGTGTCGAGCTCGGTTACTCCTACGTTACCACCTGGTAGGTATACACGAGTGTCACGTTCTATAGCCTGCGAATACAGCTTCCTCTCATGGCTCCCGGCTGTACGTGAAACCCCGCGGCAGCAGTGACGGGAAGCTGGCTATACGTTCGCAGGATACGCGTTCCCTAGAAAAAATAAAAATTTAGCAACCTCAACAGTATTAAACCGAAGATAAGGGTTGCGTTACGCTATGTAAATATATATTTTCTTTTGGCGGGGAAGGGGGGTGATTTTGCCTCTCCTCTTCCATTATTATTACTATTAGTAAACTTGAGATGACAACCAATTTGTGAGGATGAAATCTCTGTTAACTGTTCAGGAAAGTCTTTCTTTAGATTAACGATTCCCTATCCCATTAAGTCTTCTCCAATGTTCTCTGTTAACAGATTGATAGTAATCTGTTGGTACATATGTCTTAAAGAAGAACCTGAAATCTGAGCACGACGTAGGAAACGTGACATTAATTGGCTCCAAATTCCAGTTTCCTATTAAGTTCATTTATTCAATTCAATGTGTGTATAGATTGGACAGAACGTAATGATAAAACAAACATTTTTTATAAACCAGCCAGAGTCGCAAGAATTGGAGCTTATTCTTATCAGTGCCCCTGGGTTTACTTAACAGGGAAGAGAGAAACTGACTATAGGCTGTTAATCTGTTTTGTTTTCTAACAGCTCCAATAGTGCGATTAAGTGATGGCGGCGCGGCCGATTTTGGCCGAGTGGAGATCCTCTACAATGGAACTTGGGGCGCAGTCTGTGATGACAGCTGGGATATTGAAGATGCTGCTGTAGTTTGTCGAATGCTTGGCTTCAAATACGCGTGGACCGCTATCTCATTTGGTGTCTTTATTACAAACAACGATCTTGATTTTTATGGAACTGGGCCCATTTGGCTCGATGATGTTAACTGTAACGGAAACGAGAGCTCTCTTAGCGAGTGCAGTCACAATGGTTGGTTGGTTCATAACTGCGATCATCTGGAAGACGCCGGAGTGTTCTGTGGTGATTCACCAAGGCCAGCCAATCAGAGCGTATCAACAGTGGTTAATGACGCTAACAAGCCTGTAGGACCACCATGTAAGTTCTTTTGTGTAGTTTTTTGAAAAGCAATTTTCACAACCAATTGAATTGCAAACATTGACTGAATTAGTTTGTACTTAACGGTTTTTGTAGCTCGTAGCTTTATGGGTTATACAATCTTGACGCCGACTAACTAGTGCCAGGTGATGCGTGGCATGCGTTCATCCTGTGAGTTCACTTCTACATGTACAAATCTCAATTTCATTTGATAAGAGGTCAAAAGTCATCCGCCGCCAATGAGTCATCAATAAGTTTCATCGCTGTAAATTTCTACTCGCTGTTTGTATTTTGACGAGTCTTCAGGGCGATCCAAAATGCAGCCTATTATGTGAATATATCCAATCACCGTTTAGCAGCATTTTTTTTTCAGAAACCCTTCAATTAAACTTGGGACTTCCATGCTCATAATTAAGAACGCAATAAACAGTCACAGATTGAGACGGACAGTTTTCGTAGACGCCTATTTCCTGATAAGTTTGATAATATTTTTTAGCCAAATTTAAACCATTTTGATTTTATGCAACGTTTTCGTTGGAGAATATCAAAGTAAAATTCCGGTTCAGGTGAAACTTCGTCGCACTGTGTTGCAGGTTGGCTCTCTTCAAGAATTGAACTTGTCTGTTTGGTTTTAAAATAACTTAAGATGAACGTTCTTTTTTTGCACCACAGCTGTTGAAGTTCGATTAGTGAATGGATCAAGTAATAGAGAAGGTCGTGTGGAAGTCTTTTATAATGGTGAATGGGGGACTGTTTGCGATGATGACTTTGACAAACCAGAGGCAGATGTCATTTGCAGAATGATGGGCTTTCCCGGAGCCGTCTCTGCTGAGGTTGAAGCGACATTTGGTGCCGGAGATTCCAATCAAATCATTCTACTTGATGAGTTATGGTGCAGTGGATATGAGACATCAATTGCTTCTTGTTCATTCACAAGATGGGGATCAAGTGACTGCGACCACGATGAAGATGCAGGAGTAGTTTGCGGTGAGAAAAATGTAACAGGTTCATCTCAACTTTATTGAAAATCATTCTTTTTGTGATAAACCCACAGTTTCTGCCTTTCAGCTGATGCTAATGGCTCATTGAAATTTTAATATGCCAGCCTGAAGACCTCATTGTCAGGGGTTGGGATAGAATAAACTATAGGTTGTTAAAATCTGATAAAAATTAGTAGTATTATTATTTATCTATTCTCTAGCCCCAATAGTGCGATTAACTGATGGCGGCATTCCAAATTTTGGCCGAGTAGAGATCTTTCACGAAGGAACTTGGGGTACAGTCTGTGATGACAACTGGGATATAAAAGACGCTGCTGTAGTTTGTCGAATGCTTGGCTTCAAATACGCGTGGACCGCAATCTCATTTGGTGTCAGTGTCGCAGAACAGGGCGTTGAACTTTATGGAACTGGGCCCATTTGGCTCGACGATGTTATCTGTAACGGAAATGAGAGTTCCCTCAGCGAGTGCAGCCACAATGGTTGGTTGGTTCACAACTGCGATCATCTGGAAGACGCCGGAGTGTTGTGTAGTGACTCACCAAGGCCAGCCAATCAGAACGTATCAGCAGTGGTGAATGACACTGGCAAATCAGCAGGAACACCATGTATGTTTACTGTGGCCATAATAGGCATAATATGTTACCGGCCGCTTTATTAAGATTCGTATTTTCCTCTTCAATTCTTCCGGCATAGATTTAAATTTTGCTTTATTTTTGTTGAACCCACAGCTGTACAAGTCAGATTAGTGAATGGCTCAAACGATCGGGAAGGTCGTGTGGAGGTTTTTTACAATGGTGAATGGGGGACTATTTGCAATGATCACTTCGATATACGAGATGCAGAGGTGATTTGCCAAATGATGGATTTTCCAGGAGCCGTCTCTGTTGACGTTGACGGGAGGTTTGGAGCTGGAAGTTCCACTCAAAAAATTTGGCTTGATGACTTATGGTGTAGCGGAAATGAAATTTCTGTTGCTTCTTGTTCATTCAGAAGATGGGGATCACATAATTGTAACCATAAAAAAGATGCTGGTGTGATTTGCAGGGAGACAATTCCAGGTAAAGTGATCGATTATTACTCGCATGGTTGTACTCTCATAGTGTCAATACTAATGACGTCTTACTTTTCGTGGAAGCCGGGTTAACAGGTCGTCGAGTGCATAGACGTCCAAACGCCTGTATAGATAATTCTTATTCTGATTTGTAATTATTCCATAACAGTTATATACGTTGAGTTATTGGATGGATTGGGTTACGCAAATCAAGGTCGCGTTTCCCTTTACTACAATGGCCAGTGGGGAACCGTGTGTGATGATGAGTGGGACATGAATGATGCCCATGTTGTGTGCCGTATGTTGGGATACCCAAAAGCTGTTGCATTTACTACCGATTCCTCTTTTGGCGGTGCTCAGGATGGGCCAATATGGCTTGATGAAGTCAACTGTACAGGGAATGAGAACACGCTTGCAGCTTGTCCGCATGGCGGCTGGGGAAACAGTGACTGTGATCATACTGAGGATGCTGGAGTCATTTGTGACTTTAACTACACTGTGGATGCAAAGGGTAAGGGAGATCCGTGGTAACTCCTTCATAAAACAGTTTGGCAATTGAAAACTTAGGCGTAAATAAAAGAGAGCATTCAGGACAATTTTTTAAAACTGGGTTTAATCAACATCTTTGCAAACAGGCATCTTAAGGTATGTGGTGTATAGTACATGTACAAAAAGAGTTTTTCCTGTAATATAATTGGCAATTGTAAGGTATAGGTTCGTTCCTTCGTTTTTTTGATCAGGCCATGCGTTCTGATAATGTAAGTCATTCAAATCGCTCGCGAGCAACTCTTATTGGTCCTAACGGTAACAATGTTTGCTGAACTTTATCTCTGAATAAGTGAGACACTCTCCACAGATGCAAGTTGCAATTTTGACATCTGGTATTGTGGCTGGGAGAATGGGCCTGAAAGCCGGGACTTTACATGGACTAGGCAATTTGGTCCAACTCAATCACGTGACACGGGACCGTCACGGGATCACACCTCAGGGTCCGGTAAGAGCAACGTAATTGACGTGATATAGCATGATATCTGCCTGCAAGACACTTCACTATTTTATCCGTAAACATCTTGTTCACTGTTTGCGATTTTCATCCACCCCTTTTTACCACCGCCCACCCACAAGATACGATAAGATACTTATTGAACGTGGAGGTACGCTTAGCTAATCAGTTAGTTTATAAGTGATCCACGACCCTAGTATATGCTAAAAATTAAAACTAAAAATGTACAATAATTGATCGTATAAAACTACAAACGCAGAGAACTAAAAAACCCAGAGAATCAAATCACAATAAATTCCGATATCAGTCAAACTAAAGCGATCGAATTTTGTTGTTCACTTCATTAAAGCCTTCTTTAGTTCTAATATCATTTGTTAGCTCGTTCCGTTTCTTTGCGGCAAAGTATCTCCATGATTTGAGACTATATTTAGTCGTGTTCATTTTTGGCAAAGAAAGGATATAGTCATGTCGAAGATGACTTTTTTCAGATCCAGAAGCAATGAGCGTTTGCTTTTTTCACTTTGTAGGATTGTACTTCTACATAGAAGCATCAGGACGAAGCGTGGGAGAAACTGCTAGTCTTGAATCACCATACATACAAAGCAATGGGAACGCCACGTGCATGGTTTTCTACTATCATCTCTATGGACATTCAATTGGTAGCCTCAGAGTAAAGGTTGGAAATCAGGTTTTGTGGCAGCTGTCAGGCAACCAAGGCAACAGTTGGTACAAAGCGACGGTGCCCCTTGATTTTGATGGCATATATAGGGTAGGATAATTTTGTTTCTTCTAGTTTAAAAACTAGAGTGGGGTAAATGAGCTACCAATGGCCGAAACAATCAGTCATCTCTAAATTGACATTCCAGATATCAGCGAAGAAAAACCGCGGGCCATTGTTTCTTTTCAATTGCCTTTTTACTTGTTCGAGATGTTACCACCCACTGTGTTGATAGCAAGACTCCACCTCTCTCAAGCATTTATTTTCATTCTTTCTCGTTCTATAAAAAGGAGCTCTACCTTTACCTTAAGGTAGAGCGTTTGTTATCACATGCTGTCTAACAGGTTCCCTTTTCCCGAAGATATCGGGTGACACATTTTTCACGTCGGAAACGTTTTAACATACTTTTTTTCTTGCTTTAATGTGTCTTTAAGACTTTGTATTTCTGTTTGCTGTAGGTCATGTTTGAAGGTGTGGTTGGCAGTACTGCACTCAGTGATATCGCCATTGATGATGTTGAGTTTCTAGAAAATACGAAGTGTGCCTCAACGGCTGAAACGTTAGGTAATATGCCCTGTGGTAAGATGGTGGGGTTTGAACTTTTGAGAATTATAAAGAATATTTCTACGAAAAAGTTACATATGCGTTTTGCTATCTTTCTTGGTTTTCTCATTGATCCCAAACATCTTACACTTTGGCAATTTCCTGGGGTAAATTTATTGTAAATAAAGAGACAATTAACAAAAAGAAAACTCAAAAACATCTCACACTTTGGCACATGTTTTGCAATGTGACAAATTCATTATGAGCGAACGATACATATTAAACTATTGTGACAAATGACTTTTACTTCTGCTTACTATTGCTTGGAGGTCTGTAGAATTGACGAGAGCTTCCGACTTCATTCGGTCCAACTCTCCTGGCTGACCACAGGTCTATTTTTAACGCATGTTCTGATAATTTGGTCGCAGCTCAAAGTGATATCTCCAAATCGATTGTTATTCTTTTTCATTGCAAAATGTACAAAACGTTACCACGGTATTGACGTCAGTGTCATGGTTCTTTGTTGGACCAGTATTGTGAGACGCAATTTGTTAAGCGTTTGGGTAAATGCTTTTTTTTTTATCGCAGTGTTTAATTCTCTCTAAGAGTGAGTATACTGTTTATATTATAAACTACGTACATGTTTTCTCTTCAGTTCCCCCTAGAATTCTGTGGATTTCTCCCAGTCAAACAGCCGAACTTGGCAAAGAAATAACTTTGGTATGCACAGTAACTGGTCGGCCCACACCGCGTGTTGTGTGGAAGAAAAATGGCATTGTTCTTCAAGACAGTGTGTCTACTGGTAACATCACTCTCGTCAACATCTCCTCTGTAGATGGTGGAAGCTATGAGTGTTCGGCGATTAATATTGTGGCAAATGACAAGAGAATGACGCAGCTCAACGTTATAGGTTGGTATTTTGCCTCTCTTGATATCACGTATCGTACATTATCATATATATTGCTGAATCTTGTTGAGTTAAATTTGTCCGCCTATCCTCCCTGACCCTGTTCTAAGCACGTAAACTATAAGAATTAAGGTGATGTTTTATTTCCGCAGGATTCCCGAGGGACACCGCCATCAGTACCAACGTCTCTGCTAATGTAGCCGCTCTCGGTGAAGCTGTTACAATACGGTGTTCTTCTCTTGGCTACCCCAAACCAATTTGTCGAATTTACCATGAGGGTGCCTTGGTTAACGTCAATGACAGTCTTTATGTTATTCGAAACTTCACAGCGGCAGATCAAGGGGAATACACTTGTAACTGCTCCAATACTGCGGCTTCAGAGGAGGTCAATGTCACTGTTGTTCTTTATGGTGAGTACGGTAATTTGTGTAGCTGTATATAACACTCCTATTTTCAACCGAGAGTTCCAGAGCAAACATGCTAGTCAGAAAAGTGTTTTTCATCATGTTTCAAATACTTACTTTTGCATGTGGTTATTTATGTCCTTTAAAATGGTAGTTTGAAGTAACGACACGTTACCTCTTTGGAAATTCATTTTTCTTTTTTGGACAAAAAACCACTACTCATTGAGTACGGAAATTATATTACAGGATGGAGGCAGTGATGACGCTGTGTGTGTGTCTCTTTCTGGGCGCCCCACCCCTCCATCCCCAAGAATTTTGCCAGTTTCTACGTCAATACCCGTTTACTCTTGGTGGCAGAGAGTAGACACTTAGACGTGCTAATGAACATCCAGTAAAATGACGCATGTACCAGGGAGAGTCCTATTTTTCTGATGAACTGGTTTTCACTGAAAGCAATAGATTGGCACCTTTATATCTGGAAATCGATGTCGAGAGAAACTAAATGTCTATATACATTTTCGTATCGCTTTGTGTTGGTAACTGTTGTTACGCACACTCCTTGCAATGATAACAATGCAGCATTTGAACGAAAAATCACAGACTAAATATTAATGTGCTCGTGTTCTTCAACAGAGTCTCCAAATATCCATTCCATTTTTCCTGCCCATCAACTGGCCAATGAAACAGACACTTTTGAGATTTTCTGTAATGCGACGGGAAATCCACCTCCTGTGGTAACATGGACAAAGATTGGCGACAACAACAAAGTCTACCCCACAGGAAAATCACTGAAAGTGCAAAATGCTGAGAAATCAGACTTTGGAACCTACCAGTGCACGGCTGAGAGTGTGCGCGGCGAGAATATTTCCGCTGTAGCTACAGCTGAGATTGACAACTGTAAGTTAACTTTAAGTATTTATAACTTTCTCCTATAGTTTCCTGACTTGTAAAATTTCACTCAGCACAAATTTCAGGTTATGAATTCTTTTCGGCGTCGAACTAAGATGCGATAGCTCAGAGAACAGTGCTTGTTTTATTCAGGTTGGTAAACAAGAATCGTTCGCTGTAGTTTGAAATAGAAATTATTTAAGGCGAATGCAGCTACTGCCTTCCTTCGCCATTAGTTCATAGCGTGCACAACCTTTATCTTACCTTGAATAAAATATTGAGCAAGGTAGTTTGAAATTTGACTTTTCAAAATGACTGCAAAGCTTATCGACAAATACGAAAAACCTAAACCTTATTTAGTTAACTAGTTTAGCTGGTGTGAACAGGGTATTAAATATTGAATATTGTTCATCTGTAACGCTTCTTGAACCGATTTCTCATTCTCCTCATATTGTACTGTTCTTTTAAAAACCGTAATTTAGTATATTCTTAATGTGTTTTAATTGTTATTTACAGTTTCACCAACGATCGACTACAGTCCACAAAATATCACCATTTTGGAAAAAGACAAAAGGAATGTTACATTGTACTGCAATGCCACAGGCAGACCAAGAGTTCAGCTGTCCTGGGTTAGAGTTAGAGACGGCAACACAGTGGCTTTCGGAAATACTCTTAAGATCTTGACAGCTGACCGGTCACATCGCGGGGAATACAGATGTGTTGCTGATAATGGAGTTGGAAATCCGATATCTACATCAGTATATATTGATGTTCTTTGTAAGTGTAGAAAATACTGAAGCGATAATTTTTTTTTTGTATTTGTTTAAATCAAATACGTGGACCTATCAGTTCTGTTTGTGTCTCAATACAATTTTATTCTTCCTTGTAGATAATCCATCATCCACTAGATTATTTACCGATAAAGTGAATGCCGCAGTCAGTGGGAACGGTCGCATTGCACTGTCTTGTGTGACTGACGCAAACCCGCGGCCCAGCCAATACCAGTTTTATCGTGACGGTGTCTACCTTAGAACCAGTCTTACCGGAATACACGTGATCCAGAAAGCCAGATACTATGATGCGGGCACGTATCTGTGTGTGCCACTCAACAGTCTTGGGGTTGGCACTAACAGTTCTGTCCAAGTTTTTGTCAATGGTGAGTAATACTCATAAATATCGAGTGGGTTATCATTGTAACCAGTTGAAGATGTTTTGTTCATTTTTGTTCCGAGATCCTCTAACTCTAAGGAGAAAAGAAAGAATCTAGTAACGTTGGCCCGCAGTAGATGTTGTTAATACGTTGTATCTTACTCATTTAGATAATTCCTTTCCCCAGGTCCTTTCTCTATCATTCACTTTCCACGAAACATGACAGTGAACGAAAGTGCAAGTGTGTCATTTTTCTGTAATGGTACCTCTTATTATCCATATGAGAGTCTTGTACCTCAAATCTCCTGGACTAAGCTTGGAGACAGCAACAAAGTGTTTCCATCAGGTCAAAAGCTTGTTCTACAGAATGTGAGTCGACATGATACAGGAACGTACGTGTGTGAAGCTAAGAATGGAGTTGGGCTGCCTGATACTGCTACTGCTGTTCTGAACGTGTTACGTGAGTACACAAACCTGTTTAATGACAAACAATAGTCTTCGTAATGACAAAATCAAGAAAAAGGATCAATTAAAGTGTATGCTAGCATTCAGCTGCTCTGATTGAGAACAGGATAGCTAAGGCTTGAAATAGATAATTGACAGTACTGCCTTGATGTTAAAAGTATATATAGTTAAATAGGTTTACAACTTCTAATTTGAGGCCCGTTGGGCAGTAAACATTTGGCATGTTTGTGTTGTCGCATAAGAATATTATAATGGCTGAAGATATGAAAATATCTCACTGAGCTCAAGTTCGTTTTAAGACCAGGGTTGTGATATGAGGAGTCCTAAAGATTCGTATTATGATCACACGCCTCAATTGATCCTAGCACAATCTTTCTTGTTCCACAGATAAGCCATATGACACCAAACTAGAGGCATCAATACCGGATAACGTCGGAGTGTTAAACTTGTCAATTATCCTGACTTGCAGCGCAAATGCTAACCCACCTGTTACTGCGTATAACATTTACCACAATGGTATCCTAGTGTCTAATGCATCCACTGGTGCCCATAACATCACACGCGCACTAGCAGAGCATAATGGATCATACGTGTGTGTACCTTACAACGATTTTGGGCCTGGAGAAAGAGCCGCCCTGAACGTCACATTTGTAGGTCAGTGACTTGAGTTGTAGAAAATATGAACTGGACAAACAATGTTGTGGTATTAATTAGCTTTTGCATGACAATCCATTGCACAAAGAGCAAGTATTAATCCTGGTAAGTCGGTAAATCTGTTATTTCGTATGAGTAAGCCAAATTACTTGGCAACTTGGGGTAAGCTATGGGTCTAGACACAATAATAAAGTTAATGAGGTACATTTCTTTTAATTTAACTCAATGTTATCCACGAACGTTTTCACTAATGCGTCCTAAAAACCAAAACGCGCGCTTCTTGTTTTATAACATACATAAACTTTATGAACGTGCCTTCACATCTAGCCGATGGGGAAAATAAACCGCTCTAATAACGTGTAACGTCCTTAACCTGATTTTAAGATAGTTTCTTTTTTCCTCGCTAGGTCCTTGTGGTGTTAAACGTGTGTATCATTCATGGTCGCCTCAGATCGTAGCAGGGGAGTACGCTAAATCTGGGGAGTGGCCATGGCAGGTACAGTTGGGATACTTTGACATCAGCGAGAGTATCCCTCACATCTGTGGTGCCTCCATCTTGGATCATTACTGGATTGTCACTGCTGCACACTGTGTAAAAAGTCCATTCAAAGAAAGGCCTGCAGCTAACTTCAATGTCACTGTTGGTAAGTACATAAGATTTTTTGTCCACAAATGGGACATTTGAGATTGCTTCACGTGGGTGTCCCCATTTAAGTAGGCCATTTGTTGCACCGAATATGAGAATGGGAAATTATCGTCAGTTTCGACCGGCACTGGCTTACAGGCCTCTCTGTGCTTCCTACAACCACCCACCTCTATTGTTTCGCGTTCATTTATATCGTCATTGGTATTTTGTCAAGGTCGACTTAAATGTTTAACCAACAATGTGATATTGCTTTTTCGTTCACCACTATTGCTATAACTAATAATTTTGTGTCAAAAAAACTTTCAGGGGAGCTTCATAGGGGATTGCACGAAGGAACGGAACAAAATATCCCAGTGGAGAAGATCTTCCTACACGACGAATTCGACCAGCAAAGCCTTGAAAACGACATCGCCCTAATGAAACTCAAACAACCGATACTCTTTGATGCGCATGTCTCACCAATCTGCCTTCCAGACTTCGATTTTGCTGTTGGTACCACTTGTTACGTCACCGGATGGGGACTGTCTGGACCTCTGGGTTCGACGTCAGACATTCTTCAGGAGACTTCCGCCCCTCTGATGGATCACACAGTTTGTAAAAATCATTACACTGGCATAAACCCGGTGACGTCACACATGCGCTGTGCGGGGACCCTGGGTCAGAGTCAAGGTACATGTAAAGGAGACAGCGGGGGACCGCTGACCTGTGAACGAGATGGCCGTTGGTATTTAATGGGTGTTACCAGTTGGGCTAATGGTGGCTGCATGAATAACGGCGACCCAGGAGTGTTTTCTGATACTTTGTATTTTAGAAACTGGGTTGAGGAAGTTATGAGAAACAATACAAGGACAACAATTTAAAACGTAATATATTAGGTCATGGGTGGGTCAAAGTGCACTAACCTTGTGCAAAGCGATGTTAAACTTGTTGGTGTGTTTCATACGGATCAGTCGAAGAATTATGATTTAAATTAAAGTAATGAATTACCGTTGTTAAGAATGAAGCTATGACGCCAGAGTGCCCTGAGGCATCGGGTCCCATTTGCTCAAAGAATAACGCTATGCACCGGATACTTGTAAATCGCTATCCGTTGAAAAACGTAAAGACTTTCAGTTATACACCCCCTAAGCAACTGCGACCAGATTTTCGAGGAGCTAAATTGTACCCAGAGGATTTCACATGTCGATTAAGCTTTAACCTATGACGAAGTGGCTTGGTAGCCAGGATAGTAAAAATTCAAGATAAAACCTTTCGAGTGTAAATAATAAAAATTGATTGTTAGGTCAAATATAGGAGATGTACAGTGTGAGTATAGTTAATAGAGGGATATCGTTATGAAGCTCGTCAAACTTCAAAGAAGCAAACACAGATGCCAGTCTTTTGTTTTGAGCTCATATATTATCACGAATTAAGTAACCGAAACTGTTCTATTGTTTACTTGCGCAGAGAAAAGTGAGCACTTACAATGTTATGTTACACGGTTAAGACGGAAAAGTGAACAAGAACAGATTTTCATAACATTCTCCTCTATAACTTAAGTGCGAAGAAGAAACAAACAGAACAGATATGTTTTCTATGCAAAATTGAGAAGAAAACAGATTCATTATTTATGGAACTTTTTGCATTTTGGAGGTCTATTTGTGGGTCACGATCGTGATGAAAATGACATGTTAAGCAAATTGCACAAATACAAACATTTAATAGTGGTATTAGAAAAATACCATGCCGAATTTTATAAATAGTTTAGAAGTCATATAATGACTAATGATTTGTGCTACTAAAGCTGAAAAGAAACAGGCAAATATGAGACTACGAACCCTAGTTTTCTACGAGGTGACTATGAACGAGGCACAGTCAAGTTGACTATAACTCGTAGAAAACGTGGACGAGCACTCTAACTGTTTTAGTATAAATTTACCGTAGTCTTTTTGCATTAAAAAGATGTCAAGTAGAAAAATCTGTTTTATTGTGTTACATCGGACAATTCAAAGAGTTTAGTAAAGTTTCGATTCAAGCATTGCGTGCGATGTGCACTGATGCGTGTAGATAAAATCACGTGAACTATCACGTGTTCAGCTGTTTTCTAACAGCGGATAGAAGCGGTAATTGAGCCAATCAAATACACTCACAGTAGACCACGGTAAATTAATACTAATATGAATTAGAATCGTTTAACGAAGGGCCATAACGTGGGAAATAATTTCCGTTGCGAATGTAATTCCAGTGATGTTCTATTGAATTTGAGCCCATTATCTCTTTCATCAGCGGTCATTCATAATAAGTGATATAGATAGGTAAAGATAAACAACAAATGCCTCAAAACAATGGGTCATGTCGGAATTTTTTTGCCAGAGCGACCTGTTCTTCTCTGTTGTGGTCCTTTGATTCGACGAGCAGATAACTAAATGGCAACAACTTATTTTTTTCACTATAGAATAGATTAGTTTTGTACATACGAAAACAAGGCGGTGAACAATATATCATTTTTCCAGGTTACTCGAAACGCTAATTAGCAAATATGCGGATCATTTTCCTCTTAATAAATATTGACAAATTTGGTGTATTTATATATTTACGAAATAATGTATTTTTTATAGATCAGAAACAGTTCATTCATGAGGGCTGTGTGTATTTATTTTGTTAGAGTATTCCTACAATGGAGCAATTAAAATTAATTAGAATATTGCAACTAAAGTGTTTGTGAGTTTGATTTGAGGGTCAGTAATTAAAAAAATTCTCTGAATTATCCGCTAATGAATTTCGCAAAAACCTCTAATAAAGTCGTAGGCAGTGTTTCCTTTTCTCTCTATACATGCGCTGCCCCCTGAATTGATTCAGAGCTCTCGCGAAAGACATATAAACAATAGCCTCCATTTGGCGCGAAAGTATGCTCGGATATTTGTCCGCGGACATTATTTGTGCCGAGAAGCGAACAGTTTTCCGAGAGCGTAGCTCGAGGAAAACTGTGAGCTTCGAGGAACAGATAATGTCCAAGGACAAATATCCGAGCATATTTTCGCCCCAAATGGAGGCTATTGTGTTTATTATTCTTCAAATCTTTTTCGCAACGCGCGCAGTTTTGAAAATTGGGGAATATTATACACTTAATGTATGGTCGCGAGGGAAACAGTTAGTTTTGTTTTCCCTCGAGTCCTGATGTTTCCCTCGCCTTCGTCTCGGGAAACATCAGGACTCGAGGGAAAACAAAACTAACTACTTTCCCGAGGGACCATACATTATAAGTGCTTTGTTATTTATTTAGACTTTCCCTTAAACAATTATATAGCAAAAACAAACAAACAAAGACGGCACAACTTCTTTATTCACAACTGTCAATCCCGCTGAATGAATAAGTCTTAACTTAAGCTTAATTACAAATGTTTCGAAGTACATGAAAAAGTAAAATATGCTTTTATAACCTCAATAACGAATACAAAATCATTTGGAATTGTAAAAATTGATGGTAACATTTGCTCCAGAAAATGCTCCCGCGTTAAAGTTTACAGTCTCCTGGCTATGAAATGCGAAATTCTGCATAGTCACAGGGGAGTTTATACTGCATGAAATGGCATGTATAAGGAGGTATAATGAACCCGTATACATAATGTGTACGGAGAGGTATAATGATGTATACTGAAGTATATGTATAAGGTCTGTATAATGATCAGTATACGTCTGTATCCTTATACTAATGTATACTGTCTTGTGGAGATTTCCTTATACCTAGTGTAAGGGAACATTATACGAGTTGACAAAGTCAATTCAACTTGATTGTTCTTTTGCATCATAAATGAAGGAAATGAAGGAAATGAAGGCTCCGGTTGCTGAAAATAATGAGTGCTTCTTACCGAAGAACTTACTTGTAAAGGAAACCTCAAGTCAGATAAACAGCTATAAAAGCAGGTACTATTAGCGCGTCTTTGCGCATCTTTGCGGATTTCTTACGGGTATCATTAACGCATCTTAACGCTTCTTAAGCATTCTGTAAATATATCAATAACGCAGCGTAACGCTTCTTATGCATTGCGTAAAGATATCCATAACGTATCTGTACGCTCCTTTACGCATTGCGCAGAGATATCAATAAGCTGCATGCGTGAAATGAGTAATTTCGTGGGATTTACATGGCCGTGAAATTCTTCGACACTTGGCGTGTCCGAGATCAGAACGTGACGTTTCAAGAAACGTGACGTGCCGGAGAGTTCCATGTTCCTGATACATCCGTTGCGGCGTGTCAGGAAAAATCATGGCCTGGGTACGTCACGTGCGGCGTTTCAAGGGAAGCCAGAACTCTGATACTTAACGGCACGCGGTTTTAGTTTAATCTCTTTACGCGAAAACTAAATTTTTCGGACGTGCGTTTCGTTGTTCGTTTGAGAGTGTTCAAGTCAACAAGGCCCGAAGATCTATACTTAACTTACATCATTTTGTTAATGCCATCGAGTGTATACTGTTCTGAATCTTGCGTGGAGGCATAAGACTTAAAATTCATACCAATCTTCAGTATAGCTCTTTTGACTCACGTTATGCATAGTTCTATTTCCTACAGGTGTTTACACTGCCGATTACTATTTTATATTCGGAATGCTGTAAGATCGGTTGCATGGGAGGACTTGCACCGGGACGCCAAACCCTGCCGCGTATTTGATGTAAACCTTGGAACCCTCCTATGAGGCCTCTGGCCGATCTTTTGCTTGTCAAGGTTAAATGTCGCAAAATCTATTTATTTAGACCGACTAGTGGTATTCCATCATTGTGGTTACTGCTGTAAGCCCGAAAGCATCAGCGCATGCGTAATCATGAAGAGTGCCTCCAACGAAATTTACCAACGAATATTTCTTCCAGTCGGGTTGTTAGTAAAATTTCTAAACACGAATCATATAAATTCGTTTTATGGAAAATTTCGTATGCAAGAGAATTCGTTTCACTTAGCTTTGTCACGATCTGTGATGAAGACCTTGCTCAGAGGCGCTAAGCTCGCTCTCAGAAAATTGCAAGAGCATTTGCTTTTCTCGGCTGTTGTTTCTTCGAGCGTTCATCGCAAGCGGCAGAAAAATGAAATTCTCTCTCCGCTTTGATGATAATAAGCGTATTCGAGTCTTAAATACGTTATCGTGGCTCCATAGAATCCTGGAGTATTCACGACGCACACAACACGTCACCACTGCGTGAAAGCCAAAATATTCTAGAGTATTCTAGACTCGAATATGTGATTGTGACGCAATAGAATCCTAGGGTATTCAAGCCGCGCACAACACGTGACGTACACCTGGAATATTCGTGTCGAATATGGTGGAATACGCTTCGTTCATAATCGTTCGTGGATTTTCGTTAAAGTATACCACACATCTGTCGTACTCCTAGAGTATGATGGCGAACCCTTTGTAAAAAGAATTTATAAAAGAAGGTAACAGTTCGGGTGCATAGCATTCTCCTGGAAGCAAAATTTAGACTATGAATTCAAAGTATGTGTGATCTGCGCGTGTATATGAGTATTCATGGCCTGTACAACCGTGACGTGGACCAGGAAAATTCTTATCGAATATGGGCATACGGCAGGAGCACGACCGTGTATTCGTTCGTTGACCAGAACAATTGTACTTTTTTGGTTCATGTTGTCAGCGCAGCGCATGTGTTTTGCTTGAGTCGAAAAATTTACACACTTTGTTGTAACTTCGAATTCCCCTCATTCGGTTTTGACCGACGTTTTCGGGATAATCACTACAAAGCGATTTCTCTTTGTATGACCCGTCTCGTCGAAAGTGGTTAAGTGCTGCACAGCACGAAACCACAAATTGGACACTACGGGATACGTAAAGTTCCGCAAAGTTGAACTGACTAGAGACACGTAAAGCTGCGCAAAGTTTGGTTAGTAAGAGGAATCAAGCTCGTTTCGGAGAGGTTTTGGTGTACTCAGCGGAGCTCAGACAAATATCTTTTCCCTGTGGGATGAGTTTAACTCCGGAGCCCGCAGACCTACATCAGCATTCTGAGTGTCCGACCTTCAACAAGCACCGATCAGCGGTTTTCCACATTAGACACCAGGTTCTCTCGGTTCGCGCGCCATTTTTTGGCGTCCTTTTTGAAAGGTGTGAACTCTGGAAGCTTGCATCGATATCTTGGTCCTTTTTCATTGTTTAGAAACTCTACTTTGGCGGACAAAATTCAGGTTGCCTTCTCTTCTTCTCTGCGCACGATTTCAAGCAGTGTTTGGTGGTATACAGCTGGTGAAAACATCGATACATACGGAGGTACGAGTCAACAACAACAGGTAAAACGTAAGCCATTGTTGACGTCTTCCCGGGTTGTCTTGTACGTACGAGTAAGTTAAGCTTAAGTTTCCAGGGTAAAGTTCAGTTGTAAAGTTTGCTTAAGATGTATGGAATTGCCTCTGGTTGTAAATGTTTCTTTATCAAGCAGAAGCTATACATTGGAAGTTAATGTAACCTTGATTTCAAAAGGGACAGCAATGAGAATGATGGTAAATTAAATAATTTAAATCAAACTACTGTGTAAAATTTACTGATTGATTTATTATGATATTTTTCTTAGCACTGCAAGCTTGATTTGAGGTTTTCCAGTGTGGATTTACACATAAACTTAACTAACCTTTAATTGGTAAATTGTATTTTAATCATAGGATGAAGTAGATGTAGAATTGGTAATGCCTTAGATGTACATGTATGTATAATCCCTGGCATCCTTACTTGAAGAAAAAAAGGAAAACCTGTGAGGAAGAACCCTGGCTTACAAGATACATGTATGTATTTATGACTATTTAGGGGGCCATGGAGACTTTTTAAGATTTATTTTTGTAATAGCTCTTGACAAATTATATTGGCAAGCAAATTTTGGCATTTCACTAGAAACAAGGTGATTTGCAGATCTGTTTTCAGAGTGCTCAGTAGTAAACTAGAGCATGATTATAACAGATGACAAACTGAGCAACTGTAGATCTGACTTGACATTTTATTACTATTTAGTTTCATAGTACACAACTTGTGTGCAGCACTCATCAGATAAAATTGCCAAATGCGAATTTACATCATTACACTGATTTGAAATACACATGCAACCGTTGAAAATATGATAGCTACAATAAGTGAATGCTTTTACAGAAAAAGAAAAGGAAAGTTGGAAATTATAGATAAACGCTGTTACTATTGTGTAACAACAGAAGCTCTAACAGTTAAAATTTAGCATTTTTCAGGAAGAATTTGTTTGCGTGTCTACATGAAGTTATCAGTTCATTCCATTTATTCAGAGAGGCTAACTCAGGTTTACAAAGGTACTTCTCCCAGAGACATAGGTTACATCGATTTGAAGTGGGGTTATAAGGGGCAGCTTGCTTTAAAATCTTTCAAGTGACTTTGAACTTTGATTTATTGGCAAAGTCACTTGGAGGCTGCCCCATATAACCCCGCTTTAAATTGATGTAACCTACGCCTCTGGGAGAAGTACTTTATTATTTGTAACCCTGGGTTGGCCTCTCTGAACGAACAGAATGAATTGTAGATAATTTAATGTAGACATGCGAATAAATTCCTCCTGAAAAAATTAATGTTAAATTTTAAATTTTTAAATCTTCTCTTGTATTTCAATAATAACAGTTTATTCGTAATTTCCAACTTTCCTTTGTTTTGTAAAAGTATTCGCTTATTGTAGCTATCACATTTCCAATGGTCACTTGTGTATTTCAAATCAGTGTAATGATGTAAATTCCCATTTGACACATTTTATCTGATGATTACTGCACACAAGTTGTGTAGTACGAAACTAAATAGTAATAAAATGTCAAGTCAAATCTACATTTGATCAGTTCGTCATCTGTTATTTTAAATGTACATTATATTAAGGTACATGTAAACCCTGTTTCATCGATGACCACTACAAATTTCAAGACAGTTTGCTATAGTAATGTCAAACTACAGTGGAACTTTGATATAATGAAGTGCCAAGGAATTGGCAAAGAATGTTTACTATAACAGGGTTTCGTTGTATCAAGGTTCTTTTCTGTATAGTCTACTATATATTACTAGGGCCATGAAAATCGCTCGTTATACTGAGGAGCTCGTTATATAGAGGTTCGTTAAATCAAGGTTCCACTGTACTAACCATATTCCTTATTGTAAATATTAAAAATTGAGTTTTATTTAGGTTATTAGCCTAAGGAGGAATTTGTTTGCATGTTTACATGAAGTTATCTAATCAGTTCATTCTGTTTGTTCAGAGTGGCTATTAGCCACTCATTTCAGGTTAAGAGCTGAAAATTCAGAACAAAATTAAATTTGATACTCAAATTTTGATTGGATTAATTAATGTATAACAAGTTTACACCACATCTAGCAAAAAAATGAAAGGCTTCTAGAACTTGCCTACCTTTGTCAGTGCAAAATGAAACATAATCTGTAACCTTGAACATTGTTGCTTGAATCGTTTTTAATGTTTTTTAGCCCACAAACTCTGGCCCTCACATCCTTTCATACTTTGTTTGCACTGTAAACTTGATTTCTGTGCAACACAACTCTCTCTTCTCTCAAAGGCATCTTAAGTATGTTTTTGCATGCATTAGAAACCAGGTGCTTACAGTGTAGCTTTCCAAATGTGATAAAACCTTTTGGTCATCAATCCTATCAACACTTAGTGTTGATCTCAGGTCTTGGTTTGAATTTTCAGCTCTTTGTCTTGAGGGTACCCTATATCTTTCACAGTGTCTTACACCCACGCCATTTAGCAATTAAAGCCACTAAAGCTGGCTATCAATCTACACATACATGTATGCCAAGAATTTTGAAATAAAATGAATTGCCCAGTTTTTCAGGGTGTCCTTATGCGACCATCCAAATCTCTTTTTGAAAGCTAAGTCAAAGTGAGTTTGCCTCAAATTTTGGACCCTAGCTAGTTTAGTTTGACCAAATCAATCAATCAATCAATCAATCAATCAATCAATCAATCAATCAATCAATCAGTCAATCAATCAGTCAATCAATCAATCAATCAGTTATTATAATGAATTACTCAGCAGCCCTGGTTGAAGTTCTTGCACTGTAAAATCATTATTCTCTTTAACTTATGATTCAAATGTTACTACATTTGTTGGTTTGAAAAAACCACAAGTTTAAGGTTCTTTATCAAAGTTTGTGTTCTACCACTACATTTGTACTCTGTACATGTTTCAGCCAAAGCTTCAGACAACATATCCTTGTTTTTTCATAAACAATAGTCAACTTCACCGCGCCTTGAGCTCGTTGCTAATCGCTCAGTAACCAAAGTGTGCTAGTGAAAACTGTTAAAGCATGCCTTAGTGGACTCAGCGTATGAAAGCGCCTACTCATGAAGAGATCGTTTAGCAAAACATTTGTTGTTTTCTTTTTTCGGGGAGTTTAACTCTTGCCGATGGCCTATTGTCATAACTATGCTCAACGTTGCTTTCATTCCAGGTAGGCCAAGAAATAAAATGGACTTAAAAGAAGTCAATATTTTTTTTGCACTTGCAGAGTCAGCAGTGTTCATAACCGGAGAGTTACACAATTTATTGTCATTGAACTTGGTCGAAGGAGTGGCTTTAGCTAAGCAGCTGTCGAAAGTAAGCACAAGTTAAAAAAAGTGTACTTAAAATAATACAATTTGAAGCAAATGGTAGTGGGAATATCTATTTTTGAAGAAGTCCGTAACTAAGTCAGTACCGCACGACTGAACTTATTTGTGACCTGAAATGCTCTCTTCTTCCTTCTTTGTATTCTTAGGAACTTCCAAAAAGTATCATGGACATATTCGCAGAACTGCTTTGGGTAAGATAACCGATGACACAAAGAAAGAGAAGAGAGAAAA